>NC_068545.1:8865370-8965370 GCF_026212275.2 Microplitis demolitor
CTACTTTGACTCACTAGTTGCGGTCGAACCTCCTTAAGCACACCCATTATGACCAACATGGAGTTCCTTGAATTTTTCAGCAATACTTAAGGAAAATATCTCATCTATTTTTTCACGTAGTTCTTCTTTTGTTGTGTGAGAAGTCACTTCAATGATTTTATAAAATTCTCTATTTTCTTCACCATAATAAACTTCAATTGACCATGATTCATTATTTTGAACGAAAGAAACATCAACACTACCCTCAGGTATTGGTGAGTTCGTCAGATATAATTGTTTTCCTAATTCAATAACATCTTCTCGATTTCTGAGTTTTTCTGAGTGATCTTCAATTTAATGTTGCAAATCTTTGAGGTGATGATCTTCCTGTGAAGCTTGATCTCGCACCTTTTCGTGGCTTTGTAATTTTATTGTGCGTAATTTTTTATTGTTCCCACCACTACTTCCTGGTGTTTCTAATTTTCTTCTAATTCCTATATTTTTCTTGACCTCTCGACATTGACTTCTTAAATTACTTGCTTGTGTCTCATTATCTTTTCGTATCCTTTTTTCAAAACTAGATCTAATCGTTTTTCTTTTTCTTTTACTTCTCACTGTGAGTTCTTCAGTTTATTCTTCTATTTCTAATTCTGAATCTATTAGATCATCCGCATTCTTTCTTCTAAACACTCAGACGGGATTTCTGAATAGTGCATCAGCGTTTGCATTCAATTTCCCTTTCTTGTAAATTATTTCATATTCGTATTCTTCCAAAGTTCTCCGCCATCTCAATAATTTTGAGTGTAAGTAGTTATGATTCATTAACCAAACAAAAAGACGATGATCTGTAATGATTTTGAATTAATGTCAATACAAGTATAGACGAAAATGTTTGACACACCATACTATTGCCAATAATTCTTTCTCGATTGTTGGATAAATTATTTTTTGCTTCATTTAGAGAACGGCTAGTATAAGCCACCGGATGATCTCTGCTATTTCTTATTTGAGACAATAAATCACCAATAGCCGTTCCTGAAGCATCAGTTGTGAGAATAAATTTTTTCGGAAAATCTGGATATATCAGAATTGTTTATAAACATAATTTCTTTTTCAAAATCGTAAATGCTTTATTTCGTTCTGGTCCCCAATGAAATTGTACATTTTTCTGTAATAAAGATGTTAAAGTTTTTGTCTTTTTACAATAGTCCTTAATAATTTTCATGTAAGAACCAATCAGTCCTAAAAACTGTTTGATTTATTTGACATTTTTCGGAATTGCGAATTCTAAAACACTTTTACACTTTTTGGGATTAGGCTTAACTCCATCTTCCGTGATGATATGACCCAAATATTGCAATTCAGGTTTCAAATACTCACATTTATCGGGCTGAAGTTTCGAATTAGTTTCTCTAAGTTACTGGAAAAGAATATTCGAATTTTTATTATGTTCGGCCAATGTCTTTCCATAGACGACGATATCGTCGAGATAAAACATATTCGTCCAATAAGTCCTCGCACCGCATTATCGATCATTTTTTGGAATGTTACAGGAGCATTCTTTAATCCAAATGGCATCTTTAAATATTCAAATTGTCCCTGAAGAGTAATAAATGACGTTTTTATTCGGTGTTTTGGATTGAGAGCAATTTGATAAAATCCATTTTCAAGGTCAAAAGAAAAAAAATGTCTTAAATTTCCAAGTTGGTCTAAAATTTCTTTGATGTTAGGTAAGGGATAAGCATCTTGAATAGTTTTCTCATTTAATTTTCTAAAATCTGTTACGACACTCCATTTTTGTTTCTCCGATGCATCTTTTTATTTGGTAAAATCCATAAGGGCGAGTTGTAGGGTGATTTTGAATTATCCCATTTTTCTTCATCTCTTCGACTTGTCTAGTTATTTCTTCATGTTGAACAGGTGGAAATCTCTAGTACTTAAAATTTATTGGCATTTCATCGGTTGTTTCTATTGTATGTTCAGCTAAGTTTGCAGTAGGTAATGGATCACCTGGTAAGTAAAATATACCCTGGTATGAATCAATAAGTTCCCAGATTTCATTTTTTTCTTTAGCCTTTAAGATATGAAAAAGTCGAGTATTTTCTTTCAATAGAAAACTTCGTTCTTTTGAGTAACTACATTTTAATTGGAGAATTTAAGATTGATTGCGATTTAAAATTACCGACCACTGTTTTATCAATATTATCACATCTTCTTTTTCTAAACACGGTCTTCCTGCAATGTCATCTTCTTCCAATGAAAATTCTTTGGGAACAACTAAAAAAATATGATTCACTTTATCAACGGTAACCTTACAGTATTAATTACAAATTATTGGAATATTATTGATTCTGGTAATTTCTGCGCTTACTGTTCTTACAGGTAATCCAACTGTACAATTTAATTGAGCATGTTGACGGATGCTCCTGTGTCTGTTAGGAACGTATGATTTCGCTGTCCGACGGCAGTGCTGATTCAGTGTGAAGTTTGCTGCAGGGTTCCTTCTATTTCTTGACATTGAGTATATTGTAGTAATTGGTAACTTATTAATTAATATGACTTATACAAAACAATAATAACACACTTATATTAGAAATAACAATACCACAATTAACAACAGTAAAAGAAAGCAAGAGAAAGATATAATTTATTGAATACAGATGTTTGCTGTTTAGTAGTCAATAAAAGATTGACTAACTTTAGTCGCGTATCTGCTCTACTGGAAAAAATTAAAGGATCAAAAAAAAAAATTCGAAATTTTTGGGTGATTTTCAACAGACCGTAACATCGACAGAAATGGTCATACAAGGAATAACAAAAAAGAAAATTGTAGCTCTAAGGGTCTACTTTTTGGATAAAAACTTCAAAAATGTTTAGCGTCAGCGGTTTTTGAGTAATCGTAGAAAAACCAGCGACAAAAAAATTTTCAATTTTTTTTACTTTTTTTTTGGTCTACAAGTGTGGGAAAATTTTTTTTGCTTAACCACTCCAAGGATCGGATACCTTCATTATTTAGCTTTAATTTCATTTTTTATAGACCTTGATACGTCCACTTGTCGCCGAGATGTCGGTCTCCAAATGGAAAAGGATCCTTTTGTCTTTGATTATCCAGATCTCAGCAATCAATGATCACACAGAATGTTAATGGTAGGTTTCAAAAACGTAAATAAATTCCCTTGAATTATTAGCCATTGTTTTTTCGAAAAAAAAAATCTTTTCCTTTTGTCACATGAATTCGAAAATGCAACAAAAAAGGGTTTTTGGTGGTTTTTTGAAAAATCAAGCGCTAGATCGAAAATATTGTGGAAATCAATAATGTTGAGTGTGCATTTAACAGTTCAATATGCCAACGAAAACTCTACAAAGAGCCAGATTAATCCAACTAGCTGTTTTTTCGTTTCACTCGATCGAATTTTTGAAAAAATTAAAGGATCACGTTTTTTGCTTTGAAAAGCTCATAATCTTTAACAAAATGAAAAAAAAAAATTTTTTTGAGCTTCGTCCAGATTTTCCTTCCAAACAGTGCTCAAATTTTCAAAAAATAAAAAAATTTCAAAAAAAAAATTTAAAAAATTTTTTTTTTTTTAAACAACTTTAAGAAATTTAGAACACTAACGCCCAACCATTTTTACACGATTTCTTCGCTGCATTCCGAGGTCTCTTAAATTTATTAAAGTTGTTAAAAAAAAAATTTTTTTTTTTTAAATTTTTTTTTTATTTATTTTTGAAAATTCGAGCACTGTTTGGAATGAAAATCTGGACGAAGCTCTGTGCGATCATTAGTTGCTGAGATATCGATATTCAAAGATAAAAGGATCCTTTTTCATTTGAAGACCGATATCTTGGCGACAAGTGGACGTCTCAAGGTCCATAAAAAACGAAATTATAGCTAAATAATGGAGGTGTCCGATCCTTACAGTGGTTAAGCGCAAAAAATTTTTCCCACGCCCGTAGACCGAAAATAAAAATTTAAAAAATTTGAAAATTTTTTTGTCGCTGGTTTTTCTAAGATTACTCAAAAACCGCTGACGCTAAAAATTTTTGAAGTTCTTATCCAAAAAGTAGACCCTTATAGTTACAATTTCCTCTTTTTTCTTCCTTGTACGACCATTTCTCTCGAAGTTACGGCCTGTTGAAAATCACCCAAAAATTTGGAATTTTTTTTTGATCCTTTAATTTTTTCCAGTAGTGGAAAAACACAAGAGAAGAATGCCTTTGTTTTCTAGTTATTCAAATATTTTAAAACATCAATTTCACATTCGTTACAATATTTTATCTGATTTGGTGGAACATTCGGTAATCGACGAGATGGAAAATTTTGATAAGTAGTCTGATATCTTTTTGGGCAATTTCTAATAAAATATTCTAGACTTTCGCAACCATAGCACGGAAATTTATTCTTAACTTCAGATTTATGATTGAATTCTTGAACTTTAGAATCTGCATTTCGACTTTCTTGAGGTTTCTGAGACGGTTTAAACTTATTTGAAGAAGGTTTGTGGAGGGCGAGAAATGAATTATTCCTTTTCAGTTTCTAACGCTAAATTTTGAGCTTTACAAAGGGTTTTTGCTTACCCGCTTTGACAAATAGCTTAATACTAACACGTAAGCCACGGATATAATGAACGATCCCTTGTTTTTCTTCATTTGTTAAAATTATAGTTCTATTGGTTATATCAGAATCAGGATTGATATTAATACATCTTTTTACATTCAAATGACAATCATTGAATCTTTTATTGTAACTGAGAATACTCTTATTATTTTATTGACATTGACTTCGTTCAAGCAAAGCAACATCGTAAGATTTGTTCTCATCTAAATTATTTCGTAACGCCGGAAGTAGATCTTCGGCTGATCGAATGTCCCAATCATCAATTATTAATCTAATAAAAATAGATTTCGAGTCTTCCATTACGTCGTTCAAAACAGATTTTATTTAAAAAATAAAAGTCTCCACTGATATGTTATTCTCATCAGATTAAGTAACTAATTCTAATTGTAATTTAAATATTTCATTTTATCCGGAGTTATACTATTATTTTCCGATGCTCTGGACTCGTTATCTAATTCGTTTGCCGAATTTGACTTATTCTCTTGAGGAAAGAAATTAAGTTTTGCAGTTTAATCATTAACCTGGGCTTGCAAAGCAGTGATAAGGCTTACTAATTCTTGATATTCAATTGGCATTTTGTAATCGAATTCTGAATTACTTGACGTTTCACCAGTCAATTCGGTCGGTTCCGAATTATCGCTTTTTGTCTACTTTACGATATTCTGTAAAATTATTATTCTGCATAGGTATATACTCCTAAAAATTACTTACGACAATGCGAAAATTTCCAGTTCTCTCAATGAAATTCCGTTTTTTTTGACACACTGATTTGAGAAATCCTTATACCTGCCACCAATTAAATGTTATACCTTGCGATTTTTTTGGTACCTTTTTAAATAATAACGAGACTCGAATTTCAATTTTAATTAAGTTTTACCTATTAATTTAAAAATAAGACAGAAAACTTCTCTTTAAATGTATTACAAATTTAATTATAGTAAATTGATTTGAATGTCTCACAACTATGATAATAATATTTCTAATTGTAATAAACTAAAGAATGATACGTTTATTCGATTTAAATCAAATTTATTCTTAATTAATAATTCTCTAGATATATTTAATTCTTTCAGTCTTTTTTTCTGACTGACTACTGGCAGTCAGCGATTGCAGGTGATGCTACAATTGATATTAGTTTTAAGTGACCGTGAAAGTAATGTTCGGAGGCATAACATATTATATAAGACTTTATATGATATTATAGGATTTTACAAGGTTTTACAAAGAAATATAAGTTTTTATAGGACTAATTTTATTATAGAACCTTGTATGATTTTATATGACCCACTTTTATATGATTTACATATGATCATATAAGAACTTTTTTTTCCCGGGAACAATAATTCACCAATGATTGTAGATGATAGAATCTCTTTGTTTTGTTTTGACATACCTAGCAGTATGAAGGCTTTTCTAAATTCAAATTGTCTGAAGATCATATCTGAGAATATTTTATTGGCGTCACTTAATCTTTTAATGAGATTGAATTGGAAGAAAAAATTCAAATTTTTAAAGAGTTGGTGCGAAAACTAATTTTAAAAATTTTATCGAGTCCATAACGTCATGAAATTAAGAACAATTCGATTTTCATTTCATTACTTTTTTCCAATTCATTATAAAGTAAAAAAACATTTTAGGTTAAAAAACTAGAAATCATAGACTAAAATTTCAAAAATCAGTTTTATTTGCGATAATTTATTATTGACACATAAATTCTAAACTTTAAACTCAAAAATTGTCCTGAGTTATTTTTCGAATATAATGACAATAATATTACTATCATTACTTATAAAAATTAAATTTTGTCAAATATTTACAGTACTCCAGAAGTATTTTTATATTCGATAATATTAAAAAATCTTAATACAAAACTAAAAGAAAAAAACCGAGTCAGTATATTTCAATTGTTATTTTAATTACCATACAATAATTACTGATAGTTGTTCTATTAGCCACGTTCTTTACTACTACATGCTGCACGATGCAGTAAACATCTCAAGTTTTCTAAATTAAATTTCTTAAGTGCACAAGTGTATTAGTAACTTCGTCGGTAAACCTACACAGAAAAATGTGATGAACATATTAAAGACAAAAAAAAATAATAATCATATTCACGCTCGTAATATCACATATATCGCAGTAATATTTAATCTACACATGCAATGTATACATTAAATTATATTATAACTACTCCAACTCTTAAAAATATTAACTTTTTATACAAATAAATATTCACTTAACTGTTACTGCTATATAAAATGCAATATCATAATATCACATGCTATAGTAAAGTAAAACATTTATTTTATTTTATTTGTATAAATATGAAGAGCTGAGAAAGTATTATTTAGCAATTATAACATTCTTTTTTAATATGTACCCGAGGAAAAAGTTTTAAAAGTTACTGTTGCGTAACTGGGAGTGTCTTTAAAGGCAACTAACAAACATATATAATATGTAATATAGTATATTATACATATATTAGTTCTACAGTACATATTCACCGTTATGTACATTTAACTCCTTCGGGAGGCGCCATCTCATCAAGCTAAGTGAAATATTTCACGATTCACGAAGCAAGAATTATATTACGTATTAAATGAACTTGAATTTTTTATTTTTACTTTTTACTCACTGAAAGAATTTAGTATTTTTATGATAAGAGATGTTATAAGCTTAATTTACTATTAGGACATACGAGAAAAAAAAGTTTTTTTTGTACACGCAGTGAATTTAATAGTAACAATTACCTCAAAATGTTAAGGTAACGGTAGGACAACTAGATATTATTGAAAATTATACTATTTGTTTCAATAATTTTTTAACAAAATTGTATTCGAATATGGTTTAAAAGGTTAAATATTTTTATTACACGGAAAAAAATTCCAGTTAAATTTACGATGCTATCATCATAATTTTTCCTGTTAAATATTGTAGTGATGGACTATACCTTAAAAAATCGTAATTTTTACGAGCTATTATTGCAAATTTCATTTAAGAAATAATAGTTCAGACAAATAACACAAAGTCTCAAGCTCTTTTGCATAAATTACGATGTGAACATCGTAAAATTCATAGTAATAGAAATTTTAAATACAAGTATAAAATAATAATCGCTTGGACGGGTGTTGGATTCGAACGCGAAACCTTTTGAGTGCGAAGTGACCGATGCCTCTAGGTAGTATTTAAAATCCAAATAAACGATATAAATAAGCAGTCAGAATTCTCAAGAACGACTTTTGCGGAGGATACAGTTACTTTTTTTTAAAAAATGCCATCTAGCAGCCCGAATGGAAGGTAGATTTTTCGAAAATTTTTAGCACCTCTCTGACTTTTTGCTAGCCCGCGCTTAGTTTAAAACAATGGCGGCCCTCGTTCAATTCAGGTAGATTTTTTAAAAATGTAGTTATGGTATTTGACTTCATTGTCGATTTCTCAAGAAATTCTGTCATAACCTATAATAATTGCAGATGAATATAGTAGTGTACAGTGTATAGAAACGCAGAAATTTTTCGTCTGAATTTACAATCTATAATATTACTGTTTAAGTTGGGTTATTAATTGCTCCTCATACATCTTCTGGAGTATTAAACTTTTGTGATCCTGTGAATATTTTAATTAATGCTGTGTACTGGTTACTTCATTTATTTTTTAACGTTTTTCTAAAAGTCATTATTTTAAAGGTTAGACTAAGCCACTGCTTAATATCATCATATTCGGCCATTGTGCTGCCATCTGTGGGACTTTATTGAAAAACCGTCATTATGAATTGTTCGTTGTGTTTTATGGTTGCTTCAGACCCGGCACACTGCATGAAAGCACCCTGTCACTTTCATCACAAGTTCCATCCGGCATGTGTCAAGCTTAAATGTAGTTATGAGTCCGCAACTGAGGCTGCAGAGTCCGTGCATAAACAATGTCCAGTGTGCGCGGAAAATGATACGCTAAGTCTAGCGTCACCATTTTCTGTCCACCTAAGCAAGCTTAGTAAACTTGATAAGTTAGACAGCCTTGAAAAATTGGTGCAGAAATTACATGGTTATATCTGAATTGAAATTTTGAGCAAAGAACTTTATAGCTTGAGGCTCAGGCTTTAGCTGCTAAAATCTCAATTTCGGGACTGCGGGAAACAGATAGAGAGAATCTTCAGTAATTGGTTAGCAATTTATTTAAGGTCCTGGATTTTCCAGACAAGGACTGCAATGTCAGATACATAAAAAGGATTGGGAAGCCAGTTGAGGGCAGGAGTAGGTCAACTAAGCAGAAGCAGCGGGATGTATTAACCAAACTTGATTGCAAGGACACCGCTGATATTATTATACATGAGGCAAAGAAAGTAGTCATTCCATGTAATAGACTACTGAGAAAGTTGAATTTTTAAAATGGGAAAAGGATTTTCTTTTTTTTTTCTTTTTTTCGTTAATTCTACAAAATTCTATGATAATTGAAATCGAAAATTGAGGTTTCTTATATTTATTTTTTTTAAGTTCATAATCCTTCAAAATTATAGTAGACTACAAAATTTTTTTCTAATTATATAATTTTTCTTAACTTTAGAGCTCAGCTCTGTAACTTTTTGTCAATGAGTTCTATTAAAACGACTCTATGGACCATTTTCATAGATATTTCAATTCTCTATAAGAATTTCAATTGCAAAATATTAAAAAAAAAATCCTGCTAGTTAACGAATAAAGAACAAAAATTTTTTCATTCTAAAAATTCAACTTTTTCCTCCTAAGTTTTTACTCCCATAACTTTTTTTTTATCAACTTTAAGTGGATGACAAAACAGACTTTTTTCTTAGAAAATTAAATTTCCTATAAGATCTCTCAATTCAAAAATCGAAAAAAAATTTTTTTCAATGTATTTTAAAAAGGGGACCCTCAGGTGTATCAGCTCAATTTTTCAGATACACAGCTGAAATTTTAAGAGAATTTTTTTTTTTTTATTAAAGTAATTTTTGAGATTTATTATTTATTTATTAATATATATATATATATATATATATATATATATATATATATATATATATATACTCGGCGTTTTTGGGTCTCGGTTGCTGTGTTATTTGGCGGGGAGTTTGCTATCGTCATCGTCGTGTCGATTGGATTCGCCTCGTAAACCGGCTTCAATCTGTCCACTGAAATAGTGATTTGTCGTCCACGAAAATCGACGATGAAGTATTTATCGTGTCGAGTTATTACAAGATATGGACCTTCGTATGGCGCTGTGAAAGATGGTCCAACCTGGTCATTCCGTACCAGTACATGACTGCAAGTACTAAGGTTCCTGAAACAGAAAACAGAATGTTTGCCATGACGCGACATTTCGGCCGGTGCCAATGAGTTGAAATGACGTTTTAGAGTATTGACGAAGTTATGAGGTGTTGTTTTATTGCTAGGAGTGAGTAACTCAACAGGTAAACGAATTGGCTCACCGTACACTAATTCAGCCAGGGTCGTCTGGATGTCGTTTTTCCAAACAGCGCGTAAGCCAAGGAAAATGGCTGGTAATGCGTTATACCATGACTCTCGATGACACAAAAGTGCTGCCTTTAGCCTGACGATATAAACGTTCGACGAGACCGTTGGCTTGCGGATGATACGGTGTAGTAGGTATTTTATTCCATACATTTTTAATAACGACTGAATTAACGACGATTCGAATTGCGGACCTTGGTCCGAGGTAATGCGTTTAGGTACTCCGTGGCGAGAAATCCAATGCAGCGATAGTGCATGTGCTACCGTCTCTGCAGTTCCATTTGATAACGTGACAGCCTCAGGAAACCTCATGAATCGGTCGATGATCGTTAGGCATTGATTCAAGCCTCTTGAGGATTTTAAAAACACTAGATCGATATGTATGTGCTAGAATCGTTCAGTTGGAGGTTGAAAACTGGCGATCGGTGATGACACGTGTCTCTGGATTTTATTTTTCTGGCAATCGATGCAAGATTTCGCCCATTCTCGGCAATCTCTATTAATCAACGGCCAGACGTATCGTTTAGAGATCATTTTTAATGATCCTTTGATTCCCGGATGAGCTAACGAGTGCAGTGAATTAAACGCTTTCTTTCTCAGCGGCTCTGGAACGTAAGGTCGCACCGTACCTGACGCAATGTCACAGTACAATGCTAAACCATTGTCGAAATTGATTCGTCGAAGCTGCAACGCGGTTGTCTGTGGCAGCAGTTGTTAAAGCTCGAGATCTTGCTTCTGTGCATCGGCGAGTTCTTCCGATATAATAGCAGTAGACACTGCTTCGACACGTGACAATGCGTCAGCGACAATATTATCGGTACCCGACACATGTTGAATATCGGTGATGAATTGACCGATGAAATCGAGTCGATGAAATTGCCAAGGCGATGCTCTTTCGGTACGCTGTTTGTAAGCGTGCTGAAGCGGTTTGTGATCGGTATAGATCGTGACATGCCGGCCTTCGAAAATATGCCGAAAGTATTTTACAGCCTCGTAGATGGTGTTCAACTCGCGGTCGTACGTCGACAATTTTTGGGTCGACGGGGACACTTTTTGACTGAAAAATTCCAGTGGTTGCCAGTTGTTATCCACTTTTTGGTGTAAAACGGATTCAATTCCTATTTCGGATGCATCGGTGAATATTGCCCAGTCAGCATTTATTTTAGGGTGAACCAACAGAGAAGCATCCGCGAGAGCGCGTTTAGCTGACTTAAAAGATTCCTGAAGTTTGGTTGTCCAGTTGACTGGATAAGAGCCTTTGACTTTGGGTCGTTCCAAAATTTTATTTAATGGTGCTAGAATTTCTGCAGCGTTCTTGATGAACTTTCTGTAGAAATTCACTGTACCGAGGAATCGACGAAGAGCTTTTACGGTGGTAAGAGGCCGAGAAATTTTACTTCCGGTTGACCAAACTGGCATTTTGGTACGTTAATTGACAGTCCGTATTCACGGAGACGCTCGAATAAAATTTTCAGGTGCTCCATGTGTTCCTTCTCGTCGTTAGATGCGATTAAAATATCGTCAACATATGGAAAGACGAAGTCCAGGTCACGAGTGCCCTCGTCGATGAATCGTTAAAATGTTTGAGCCACGTTTTTAAGCCCAAACGTCATAAATCGGAACTCGAACAGCCTGAACAGTATAATGATCGCCGTTGTTGGCACGTCTTCCGATGAAACGGGTATTTGCAAAATGGCCTTTGCAAAATCGACGACTGAAAATATGTTTTTACCATGTAAAAATGCAGCAAAGTCGTCAAGATAACGCAATGAGTATTTATCGATTAAGGTTCGATCGTTAAGTGGTCGGTAATCACCGCAAGGCCTCCATTCTCCGGACTTCTTCTGTGCCAAATGAAGTGATGAAGCCCAGGCGCTGTTGGAAGGTCTGCAAATGCCTTCTTCGATCATTTTGCGAGACTCGGCTTGTGCGATTTTCAGCTTATCTGTAGCCAGGCTTCTTGCTTTGCACGAAACTGGCGGTCCAGGTGACGTTCGAATGTGATGCACTGTTGAATGCTTTTTTGTTTGACGCTGAGTACCGTTGGGTCGTGTAATATCGACAAATTCTCTGAATAATTCCATGTATGCAGAACTAATATCGACTGCTTTTATATTTGTTTCTGCCGATGTTGTATGAGAATTTCCGGGTGTTAGTAACCCAGGGATGCCATCACGAAGGCATTAGCGTTTTAAGTCGACTAGTAAGTCATAATGACTTAAGAAGTCTGCACTTATAATCGGTTTAGTGATTTCAGCAATGATAAAATTCCATGAAAATTCACGGTGACGTCCAAGGTTTAATTTTAACGACTTTAAACCATAAATTTGATTTATTGAGCCGTTTGCGGCATACAATTGATAACCTATGGGTGTACTGATTGATTTCAGCTAGCCACGTGGAAAGACGGACGAATCGGAGCCGGAATCGACAAGATATTCCGTTCCTGTAGATCGGTCTCGGATAAACAGGCAGCGAGATTGAGAATCATTAGCCGCCTCTATTGATTCTCGTTTGCGTTTCCCTGCGATTTCCAGCCAGGAGTGCATGATCGGGCATTTTTACCATGCTTGTAGTGGTACCAGCAGAAGTCAAAATTTTTCGGTAGACGTGACCGTGATCGACTTCTTGATCTGCCACGTTTAATTTTCAAGTTTTTGACTTAATTCGATAGCTTCAAGACATACTTGAATCTCATTTGGCATATGGGAAAACCAACGTGCTTTAATTATAGCGTCATCAATGCCAGGAACTAACGTACGCAGATGACGTAAATGTTGCGATGGTGTCCGATCGCCAAGTCTCTCTCTGTCGAGGAGCTGAGTGATCCGTGCTTCTTCGGGCCTCAAGAAGCATTTTATTAAAGCGGCTTTTAATCGCTGTACGGAGTTGTCGCAGGAGTCTGAAGGATTAACTGCTCGACTTCTGCGGCGACGCGAGTGTCAAGCAATGGACTCACCAGGTCAAATTTGGCACGCTCCGTTGCTACCTGATGTGTCGAAAACTGCGCATCAACCTGTGCAAACCACAGTTTCGGATTTTCCGTGCTGAACTGGGGTGCTTTGATGTTCACGGCCATATTTAATTTAACTGACGTAAACGACGACGATCCCGATAAATTAGATTTGAATGTGTCTTCGTCAGATGACTCGGATTTTAATGTCTTGTCGCTTTCGGTTTCAGAGCCTGACATCACCCGTCAACAATGTCAGTAATTCGGTACGGTGCTACCGAAAGATTATCGATGACGCACGGCTCAGGAATGTGTAGCCGGTGGATCGGCCTAATCCTCTATGGTATTTCCGGTAACGGAAAGAAAATTATACGCGACAATGCACCAAAAATTAATTATCATTTTTTCATCACAGCTCCCAAAAACTTTTATCACTATTCGATTCGCACTAAAGGTCCCTCGAATCAACACTGATGCGGCATCACGTCCATAAGATGACCAGCAATGCATCAGTGGTGTTAAAAGAATAAAAACTGCACAATGATGAAAAAATCATTGCTTTCAATAATACAAAAATAAATTCACACAAAAATAACTGTGGATAAAAATCACGGTCTCCGGTTAATCGGCAACGCGACAATATATTCGCGGCAAAACGACACGAGAACTCGCGAGAGTTTCACAAACTGTGTAATGCACGTGTTCGACGCTCCCCTTAAAAAGAGATCACGTCGGGGTCACCAATTTAGTGGTTAAGGGTAAAATTTAACTATATTAAATTAAATTATTTAAACCAACTAACAATGATAAATAAATGTTTTATTTATCCAACGTAATTAACACAGTAAAAGAAAATTATACAAAATGAAAATGCTTGAATGCGTGTTCGCAGCTCAGCGGTGTATCTTGTAATTATGTAATGTCTCTACGAATGAGGTAGAGACGGAATATGGAAAAATCGATCTTCGGCGTAGATTGCCGAAATTCATAGATCTAAATTACTGTAGCAACGCTACAATTATATATATATATATATATATATATATATTTATATATATATATATATATATATATATATATATATATATATATATATATATATATATATATAAATATATATATATTGAAATGGGTTTTCACTACCGGGGATCTACCGGAGTGAAGTCCGAGTACACTTACTATTTGGCCACCTTGTCAAAATTTTACAGTTGGGCGCCAGATGATTTTATAATCGCCAAATAAATAATTATCAAAAAAATGTCGGCTCAGGGTGGCGGATCGGGGAAAGGTCAGGCACTTAAGATTACGATAAATGATTGATCAGAATTAACACGAAAATTAGTCATATATTACATAAACAAAATAATTGGTCGGTTTCACACAAATTATCGGTTACAAAAAATTATACTAAATGCCGTGATCGACTTGACTCGATATAAACAAAATGAAAAAAAAAAAAACGTAATTGATTGAAACCAGTCAGTTCATTACTCAAAAAAAAAAAAAACAGTCAGTTGTCGAAATAGAAATACACTTATTTTATTTCACAAACACACATACAACGTAGTTCTCAACGAAATACTCGACCGGTGACGTCAGAGTATTTCACATGGCAAGACTCGGCTGCTGCAACGAATGAGACAGAGATAATCTGCAATTCTCAGAAATACTCGAATGAAATAAAAAAAAAAAAAAACAATATTTTATTTTGTTAACGCGTAATTTCACTATCACATAATTATTGTGCGTAGTTATTGATTAAATTAATTATCATTTTCACCAACGAGTGTCACTTGTTCATTAAACGAAATAAGTCGGTCGTACACTGTACTCAGTTCTCATGCCGAGGCTTCGGCTTGTTTACGTGTTCACGAAAAGCGATTTATTCGTCGCGGTTGATTGTTCGTTTTTCAACCTCAGATTGTTCTTCACGGCGTAAATCGAATTGTTCAAAAATCGGATTTGGAATTGTTCGTTTGGTCGAGTCGAATTGTTCAAATACAAAAACGCGGCCGTTCAGTACAACGTCTCTCCCCGGATGTCTCCTTTTTTCAATCCATGCGTTGAATCGTTTGCTCGGTCGAAGTTGACATTTTTTATTCTGATGTCACTAGAATTTGCTCATCCGGTAACTATTTATTGTTCGAAATAAATTCAAACCACGAGTTGATGTCGAATCATGTTACAATATATATATATATATATATATATATATATATATATATATATATATATATATATATATAGGTCTTACATTAATTAAGCGTGATCAGGTCTAATCATGTATAGACATAACTATATAGGAGTATAAACTCATAAGTATGATATGAATCAGTCATGTGTGATCAGATCTAAACATTTTATAAAATTCAAGAAGGTCTCGGGGACAATGTTTCTACAAGATTTTAATAAATTTTATAGCAAAATCAGATAAAACTGTACGCATACAGTTGTCAGGCGGCAATTTGTATAATGTTATAAACTTTATAAAATTTTACAAAATTATGTGAAATTTTATCACATTTTACAAAATGCTACCTCACACTAGATGTAATAATGTCATCAAATTCTATAAAGTTTCATGAAATGTTATTAAATTTCATACAATGTTATAAAATTTTATTTACTTATTATTTTCCTTCTATGATCTTACTTTATAAGATTTTATATAATTTTATGACATCGTAGAAGACTTCATAAATTTTTATAAAATTTCATACAATCATTACTTCCCGTACTAAGATCTTATTTTATATAATTGTATCAAATCTGATAAAATTCTATAAAATTTCATAAAATTATACAAAATTATATGAAATTCTATAAAATTTCGCTGTACAGTCCTATAAAATTGTATGTATTTCTATAAAATTTTATAAAAACATTTTTTCCCGGGTGTAATAAAAAAATTTTTTTGTCTTAGGAAATATAATTTGAAGAATTTGTAGAAAAAAGTACAGTGTGGAATTGCTATTTTCAAAATAAAATTTGCTTACTATAGAGAGCTGGACAATATCGAGGTTTAAACTGTAATATTTATTATGCCTGGTCATTAACAAATATATTTTTCACAGCAGGTTGGGCTCAGTACAATCTGACATTGCCCAGTCAAATCTCGTTCTTTTCATGTAAATTTTATTGCAATCATTTCGTTAGTTTAGATGTTATTATTCAAAAAATATAAGAAAAATCACTGTTTTATCCACATTTTTCGGATATTTATATACTATCGCTCTGGTCTGATCCAAAACTCATTGAACTCTCTATTTAAATTGCATTCATTGTTTTTTTTTCTGAATTCATTGATTTCATTAAGCAAAATCGTAAAAAACCTGCTTATTGAAATCGAAGAGCTCACAAATAGAAATGTAATGCCAAGCTCGTCGAGTTTAAATAAGTATTTTGAAAAAAGTGTTTTTGAGCTGTTTGTGCTCGAAAACAGTCGGAAGTTTTAAGGCTGACCTGCAGGGTCAGCCAGTTCACAGATTTTTTATTTATTTATCACTCTGCGTCATGATTTTTTAGTAGGTTAAAGTTTATTCTATTAAAATTTACAGTATAACGGTCTTGATATGATAGTTAGAAGTAAATAGGGTACTATAGTATAGATGAAGAAGATAATGATTTTGTCCAAAGAAAAAGTAGACGAAGAAAATAATAAGAAGAGCAAATAAGTAAAAGTTAAAAAACGAAGCAAAAAAATAAGAAAAAATAAAGAAAAAGAAAAAGATTTCCCCAGAATGGTCTTTGGTATATAGAAGACAGTAGGGAGAAAAACAGTTTTGATTTAAGTTTATGGTCATCGAGAACGCACGTATGGTAGCCTACAAGAGCTTGCCTATAACATCAGGTTTCAAGAGTGCGACGTCAAGATAAAGAGGGTCGAAAACCTCAATACTGTGGATTTTCTCGAACATACACTTTAACTTGGAGAACTTGCAAACAAACAGAATATCTGAGAAAAGCATTTCCTTTAAGTATATATATATATATATATATATATATATATATATATATATATATATATATATGTTTTTTTTTTGCATTTATGTGTGTAGTAGATGAACATGTATAGAGTGAAACTAAATTTTTTGTTATATCGATTGACATATATATTTTCCGAATATTGATTGATATTCAAGATGAAATTTGATCGTCACTTTTATTCAAGCACTTTGTAAATAAATCTTTATTTACTCTCATAATTTTATTGATGTTTTTTTTTTTTTTGCTTCTGTTTAGTTTCACGTTGTGCTCTATCTGCATTTAATACAGTACGGTTTAAATATCCAGCCAGCGGAAAAAAACTATCACAAAAAAAACGAAGCTCTATTTTGAGTCGGGTATTTAAATATTCACAATGCGCAAATAATTTTAACCAAGCCTCGAAAAAAATTGAAGTCTATTTGCTCGTTAGAGTCAAATATTTATCGTGATACAAACAGACTTTACAGAAGGTTGTTTGAATATATGGGCCTCATTACTTTGGAACTAAAAAAATTGTTTTCATATTTACCGATTTTTTTTTCTACTTTTAAGGATTGAGGATTCAGTTTCATACATTTGCTCCCTGTACACAAGTTTAATGTTTAATTTAATTTTTCAGTTCATTTTTTCCGCAACGACTCTTAATTAATATTAATCAGCAAATTCAAGTATTCGTAAATGATGGTGAGAAACTGTCTTTTTTATTAGCATTGAAGAATTCTACAAATTATATAAAATAATTAGCAATACAAACTTATTGCACTGTAAAAAAATTGTGGAATGAACGCAGGGGGGATAATTTTTTATTTATTCAATCTATAGAAGAGTTTTGGAAAATACTAATCATTAACAAACTCCACAGAGTGACGTTTTGGTAAGAACTCGCAGATTATAGATTTCTAACATACATAGTGAGAATATCATTTAGATGCGACATACATAAATACATAGATATACATAGGTGGTTCAACAAAGAATTTCGTTTTCGTTCTTATCCCGTGAAACGTTAGTGGTCGCCAAAAAAAAATCTTCCCCGAAGTTGGGTTCTCTAGCTCCACTCTAAGAGGTCGCTACGTTAATCTTAATTTTTCTTCTGATTAAAATTAAATTTTTTTTTTATTTAAAATTTAATTCCGCCTCGAGCTGTCGTTAGAGACGGACGTGTTAGCTAAATGTGTAGCTTAACTGATTAAGAAGTCTTATATTGTAATCGAGTAGACGTTGGTCTTATTGTATAGTGTTAGTGATCTGAATTAGCAGATCACGGTGTCTGAGTGATGTCAGAAACTAGTGGTGGTGTACTCCAAGGTCCAGTGGACATGAAACTGGAGAAAGATGATAGCCTCCTGGAAACCAACAACGGTGTCAACACTGGAATCAACCTCGGGAGACTAAATGGCGAAGCCAATCAAACCGAAAAAATTGTGATGGTCTTCAGACAAACGACGTCAACCTCAAATCGACCTAAGTGACAGGTTGTCCGAGGCACAAAACGCATGAGGAAAAACGACAGTGATAATGAATCTCCATTCAACATAAACACCAATAGATATGTCGTGCTAAGTCAAGAACTAGAACAAAATTCTACGCAAAATGTAGAAACAGAAAGAGACAAAAAAGAACCAAAGCCTCCTCCAATCTTTGTCCCCGATGTAAATTCCATCAAAGAATTAGCAACAACACTCAACCAAGCTGTTAATACTGAAGATTATTGCCATAAGACTGTTCGGTTCAGAGAGTGTTCAACATAAAGAGGAGGAAAAATAAGATGCCACTTTTGTCATTTTTCCTGGATTTAAAACCCAACCATAACAACAAAGATATTTACAAAATCGATCTGCTTATCAATGCTAAAGTGCTAATTGAGCCTCCCTGCAAGAAAAACGATGTGGTACAATGCACCAGATGCCAAAGGTATGGACACACGAAGACATACTGTCGACAGTACAGATGCGTCAAATGTGGTAAGGAACACAGCACAACCCTATGCGCTACAACTAAAAGCACTTCTGCTGTTTGTGTATTATGTAAAGCAGATCATACAGCCAACTACGAGAGAGGTCCAGTTTACTAAGACAATTGAAAAAAAAGAGACTAGCGCGTAGAGACCTCAGTGGCACAGGTCTAGGATAGACAGGATGCAGAGCATGAACACTATGCAGAACACAAACGCCATGCAGAATACAAGCTCGATAAATGGCAGAACTGGACAAGTTACTGAAAATTTAACAACCTACCACATATCACTCTGGAATGCTAACGGTCTAACGCAACATAGACAAGAATTAGTCACGTACCTTCACTCTTTTGCAATAGACATCGTACTTGTCTCAGAAACGCACTTCACCAACCGAAGTTATCTATACCTAACTAAATTGTCTATGACACGAAGTATCCAGATGCTACGGCCCACGGTGGTACGGCACTAATAGTGAAAAAATCAATCAGGCACCAGGAACTAACCAAGTTCGAAACAGACTACCTCCAAGCAACATCTATTGAAATCGAGGACTGGAAACATGGGCATTTAGCTCTTTCGGCAGTATACTGTCCGACCAAACATGAAATTAACCAAAACCAATTTTGTGATTACTTAACCCTTTCCCGGTTGACCTCGAGTCCCCACTCCGTACGCGTTTGACTTAGAGTGAGAGAGCTGCACTAGGATCAGTGCCGTAACATGCATACAAATAATAAAGGCCTAATCAGAATCGCCATGAACTAATAATAAAAAATTGGTCTATCGGTTGACCCTGTGGTCCAGCCCCAAAACTTCCCGCAGTTTTCGAGCTCTTTAAGCTCGAAAATACTGTTATATGTGTAACAATCGATATATACGTATCGCGATTTAACCATTATTTTTTAACTTCCCGCTAAGAAAATCGACGATTTTCAAAAATTTCGGGAAGTTATTGTTTTCACCCCGATTTTCGAAAAACGAGTTTTCATCAGATGTCGACGTTTTGAGGTCCTAGGAAGCTATTCTGACTATTTTCAAAATGATATCCGTGTGTGTGTGTGTGTGTGTGTGTGTGTGTGTGTGTGTGTGTGTGTGTGTGTGTGTGTGTGTGCATGTAAACTCTTTGTAACTTTTGAACTAATGAATCGATTTGGATGGTTGAGGTGGCAATCGAAAGAGCTTGTTGGCCATCAACTTTTCTAAAAATTTCAGATTATTTGATCGAATAGACTCGAAAATATTGGCGAATTACGAAAAAAAAAAAATTTTTTTTTTTTAGTTTTTTATTGATTTCTCAAAAACGACTCATACGATCGACTTCAAAATCTAATCAGCTCTAGTACTCAATAAAACGCGTCGATTGCCACCTCAAACATCAAAATCGGATAATTCGTTCGAGAGTTATCGCGGGAGAAAGAAATGGTGAAAAGCGGTTTTTTCTAAATATTTTAGAAACGACTGACGCGATCGATTTCAAATTTTAATCAGCTCTAGAATTCAATAAAACGCGCCGATTGCCACGTCAACTATCAAAATCAATTGATTAGTTCAAAAGATATCGGCGTTGAAAAGTTAAAAAAATAACATTTTATGTTATTTTTTCTGGATAAATCATAATATAACGTTCTAAAATGTGCCTGATATCATAACAACTCATCTTTTTTATGGTTTCTGCAGATCATATAATATCATCGAACTTGGTTTTCAGTTTAAATCATATTATCAACAAAAAAATCGATAAAACGTAGTTTTTAATATTTTTATCGGATATTTCATATTTTATTGTTTCTTACATGAGTCAAAACTTATTTAAATCTTGATTTTGATCCCTGACATTGATTTCTGCCTCAATACACTTATTTTACTGAACATAATCAGGAACTAAATTTTAAAAACCACTTCATTGATGATTTTCGATTCTTAAATTTTCAAACTTCAGCATAACAGGTAACTTGTTAGAGCTTGAAAAGATCGTAAAAAAACAATTGCATGCGATAGCATTTTCGAGCTCGAAGAGCTCGAAAATATATCTACACTAATGTTTTCGAGCTCTTTGAGGTCGAAAACAGCGGGAAGTTTTGGGGCTGGCCCGCAGTGTCAACCGACGCCCAGATTTTTTTTATTATTTTTTTCTTTCAAAAAGGGTTTACCAAACTACACCGCAACTCTTCTCATCGAGATCCTTTCACTTTTCGCAGGTACCTATGTAAGTGCATGCACGATGAGTAAGGATAGACGAAGATCGACAGACATGATAATATACCTGTCTTCCTCTCCCTCTCTCTCTCCATCAAAAGGGACAGAGCCTATGCTCAAACCCAACTACGTCTTTCAGCTGTATACTCATCTTGCATCCACGCTTACCTGCGTACATCTATTTACACTATAGTTATAAGAGAGTGTGTATGTGTGTGTGTACGGGCGTAGTACCCAAAAACGAGTTTAGCTGCGACTCAGCGGGACACCTGCACGTGTGCACCGGACTTCTAATTAAAATTCAAATATATATAAAGATTCTATGACCATCTCATTTCCATATTCCGAGTCACCTATGACATTTCGAAAGTCACCCGGATCTATGTACTTCCAATAGAGCATTTACTCATCCGCTGTTGTTTACACAAAAATAATATGATTCAATTTCCATATATGGACTTTTCTAATTTTTAGAAAGGTACCTAAACCGGATCCATGTACTTACTCATCATGTTATTGTCCGAAATGATGAGATGGACCGGTTGGTTGCATAAGAAAACCTATGACTTTCCCATCAAAATTAGAGTATATAAACTGTCGAAAATCTAACGAAGGCAGTCAATCGCTAATCTGAACTAACCTCTGTCGGATCTCGAGTCACTCGCTCCGAAGTTCTATAAGTTTAAAATCTCCGATTAGTTCTATCGGCCCAAGTCCGACTAGTACCGCGAATCAGAGATAAAATCTTAATCGTTGTCCACGTGGCGGTCCACCGCCTAGGCAATCGGGCTCCTTGGCCAAATACCTAGATTTTAATCTTGCAAAAATCGCGGTCAATTCGACTCACCAGGATCATCGGTCTCGTGACGGTCTATAGCCTAGGAAACCAGACTCCTAGATCGAAATCCTAAATAAAATTAAATACTCATACTCGTACTCGACAGATAGGGGTGTGTATCCGCTTGGCACCCCAGTAGCTCCGAGTCCGAAAAGTGCATCAAATTCCGCAGAGTAAAATCCCTAAGCCACGGGCAGGGTTCCAACGAATCAAACAAAAACAATTCCGCGATCATAAATTCAAAGTGGTGAATTGTGAGAGAGTGTGATCATCGAGATTGTAAACCACCTAAAGCTGAGTGGTAATTTAATTATAATTGTTAATTTTAGTACATACATGTAAAACAACATTATAATTTCATAAGAATATACAGATTCTTTTCTCCTTTTTTTTTTCAAATCATCTTTCTCTTATTTATACCTCTTACTCTAACATTCCTTAGTCAACGGGTACAGAACGAGACAGACGTAAAAGAACAGGGACTTCTCGAGGGCCCATATTCACCTACCTGCTTCCCTCTTGTTTTAAAATCCCTAACCTACCCTAAAGCCACGCAGGTCAACGATCGGGATTGTCTATCGTACCTCCGCTCGGTACGAAATAGACTTATTTAGTAATCAAAACTTGCCAAATATTAAACATTCTCACACTAGCCACGTGACGGTCCTATTAGGCTCCTTGGTTGAGTAATAGAATAAATATTGTGAGTAGTTTTACTAAATAATTAATTAATAATAACCCTTCGCCCGTCGCCTTTACTCTCTCCGATCGTGACATATGTTATTTTTTTAGAAAAAAACCGTTTTTTAGCATTTCTTTTTCCCACGATATCTTACGAACGAATTAACCGTTTGAGATAATTGAAGTAGCAATAGACGCGTTTTATTGAATTCTTGTGACGATTAGATTTTGGATTTGATCGATCGAGCCACTTCTGAAAAATTTGAAAAAAAACTGAAAAAAAAAAAAAAATTTTTTTTTTGTTTTCCTTCCATATCTTAGAGTCTATTTAATCGATCGATTTGAAATTTTCAGAAAAGTTGACGGCCAACAAACTCTTTTGATTGCAACCTCACATATGTTAATCGGTCAGTTCATTAAAAATATATTAAAAGTTTACATCCACACACACACACACACACACACACACACACACACACACACACACACACACACACACACTCGGATAGAATAGCTTCGTAGGACTTCAAAACGTCAAAATCTGATGAAAACTTGATTTTCGAAAATCGGGGTGAAACCAATAACTTCCCGAGTTTTTGAAAATTGATAATTTTCTTAGCGGGAAGTTAAAAATAAAGCTTCAATGGAAGAGCACCATTTATTGATTGATCTAAAGAATTGAAATTAATTATAATAATTTATATGATATGATAAATTTATATTGTATATCAATGTAAAATTTATATTTCATTGATGCTAACTTTAACTAAAATGTAACTTTTTAATCAGTTTTACCTTCAATTGAGAAAGGCAAAAAAAATGGCGTAAAATACCATATAGGCACTATAATCATAACAATTATATTTATATATTCTAAATTATCACAATTCAGAGGTCATTATTTTCTATGGTATTCATTAAAGCACGAAACCTTGCACAGGTGAACTTGACATTGTTCACACTGCCACTTTGTTTTAATATAATTGTCGTTTACAGTACGTTTGCAATTAATTATGCACATAACACAAGTCTTCTATGAGCTACTGACTAGTTTGTGCTCCAAAATACGTACATTGGTAGTTTCAGCTATTCCTTTTTCATTTTTAACTAACAAGTTAATTACATTTTTTCTAAAGTCTAGTTGACTAGTCGTGTGAGCAGACTGTTGTGGTCTATTCATCAAATCATATAATTTATAAGCATTTACAATGCTAGAATCAATCACATAGTAAAAAATGTATTTTCACCATTTTTTTGCCTACCTATGGAATAATAAGTTCGATATTGGTCGTTTAAATCTACTCCCTCCACACCCTTTGTATATTGTTGGACAATCACAGGACACTTAATTTTAAACTTATTTTTTTTTGTCTTCTCTCAACTTCAGTTTGCTCCAGGGGGTTCAAGTTGGTAGAAAGCAACGATACATCACGTTTATCATGCCAAACTGTTACAGTAATTTGTTGACATTGCAAAGTTCTTGAGTCACCAGGTTTTAAATTTAACGTCTTTGGCTTTTTAAATTCAGCTGGCCAGTCTTGTCTGTTTGATCGTACCGTTCGACATCCATAGAGACCTTTGTCTAACAATAACTTCATAAGTCTGACAGAAGTGAAAAAATTGTCAAAATAAACGTGGTGATATGGACCAATAAATGGTTCCGTCATTTTTAAAACTACTTGCTCACCCGTCAATAAATTATTATTAGTATCTTCTTTTTTTCCTAAATAGATGTCACATTTTAAGAGATACCCAGTAATACTGTCTGCGATCGTCCAAACTTTAATACCCCACTTAGTCGGCTTCTGAGGCATATATTGTTTGAATGACATTCGTCATTTGTAACCAATCATCTCCTCGTCAACTGCGATGTCTTGACCAGCTTGAAAAAATTGCACAAACTTGTCCGTGATATCTATTGCTGATCTTACTTTATACAAAGGGTCATTATTTATTTTATGCTCTTCATCATTTAAGTGTAAATACTGATTTAATTTTTTAAATCTTGTAAAAGTTATTTTCTTGTGAGTAGGTCCACATGTTATAAAATTATCTTTGTTGATAAAATACATCGCAGTTTCTGGTAATCTAACTATCCCTATATAAATAGTGACACCTAGATATATTTTCGTTTCATCTGCAGATGCTTCTTTTCAAAAATAGTCATTCCTATCCTTGAGTTTGTGACAATAACTGGTATATTTGATGGCTTTTTGAGCCATATGCTCAAAGAAATCATCACCAATAAATAATTAAAAATAAGCAAGCTCATCACTTCCGGGTGGTAAATTATGGCGCGGACCACGACGATGTTCAAAAGGCTCGATAGAAGAGTTGACTAGTTGATTTTTCCATAAAAAATCGGAACTTTTGTTTTTTAATTGACTTTTTTTAACAGCGGAATTACAATTGTCACTTTTATCACTGCTATCAGAATCCTTAAAATTATCAGGTAGAGATTCATCTGAAGACGAGGAATTATATTCTTTATTTAAACCAAGTTTCTCTGACAATTTTTTTGGTTTAATATTTGTCTTTGGTTTCTTTTTGCAAACCGTTTCTGTCTCCTTATTGCAGAGAACATTTATTTTCCTTTTACGTGTTGTATTTTGACGATTCACCTCGGATAAAATATTCTTCTTCACATTACTACTTGTTTGTGCCCTTGAAACATTTTTTTCAACTCCTTTACTACTGCAGTTGAATTTAAAACTAAACTATTTTTTTTTTTTCATAACTAAAAAATTACAAATAATGTATAATCTAACTGGAAATAAAATAAAATTGATCATTTTATGTGAGAATTTAATTTATTTAGTGGTAATTATAATTTATACTTAGGTCAATAAAAATTTGTATTCTAAAAAATACATTGCTTTATGTCATGAACAGAAAATTATATTAATTGCTAGGATTTAAAAGTATAATTTTATTTTTATAAATACAAATATTATGAATATCTTTATTAATTTGAAGTCATTAATTTTATTATAGCATAAATTCCATAGCATAGTCAAGAAACATAACCTCTTACTACCATGTCAACAAATTGAAACTCTCTTTTTAAGTACGGTACTGGCGAAATGTAAGCGGGAACTTCAAAAAAAGTAGAAGAAGTAGCATGCGTACACTACTACAACAAAACTGTCACTCACACAGCTTTACAACGAACTTTAATTGGCGCTTTCCCTGTAGAGCTCACACCGATTCATTTCGATTCATACTTTCGGGAAAAGGCTAAACTCTCTTAGCACCAAATTCATCGCAGGAGGAGATTACAACACCAAAAGTTTACACTTAGGAGTGAGGCTAGACACCACTAGAGGCAAAGAACTGCAGAAAGCTATTTCAGCAACTAGCTGTGATACACTTTCAACAGGAGAACCAATCTACTGGCCATCGGATCTCCATAAAATTCCGGACCTACTCGACATCTTCATCACCAAATGCATTGCAAGAGCCTATACTCGTATCGAGTCAAGCCTTGAGCTGTCATCTGACCATACGCCAGTACTCCTAACAATTAGTACAGGAGTTATTCATAAACCTGTGTCACAATCAATATACAATAAAAATACTGACTGGGACACTTTCCGCGAAAAAGTTCACCGAAACATTAACCTCAATGCTCCACTCAAGAGTGAAGACGACATCAACAATGCAATGAACCACCTTACTAAGATGATACAAGACTCAGCCACAGAAGCTAGCCCACCAAACAACAACATAACCACAAAAAATAGAAATCAATACCCCAGGGAAATTAAAGAAAAAATAAGCCACAAAAGTAGACTCCGGAGAAAATGAGAGTTATCTCGGCTAGAAGCGACGCCGAAAAAGCAGAAGTATTTGCTAGACACCTAGCTGAAGTATTAACTCCGCTTTCCTCCAACATTAGATTGCCCCTTACCAATAACGCTGCCATTCAAATATTTTTCTCCCACTGAAGTACGTGCAGCAATAATTGAAAAAATCAACAGTCAAAAGTCTCCAGGACAAAATCTCATAACAGGGAAGATAGTTAAGGAACTCCCACTAAAAGCGTTTGTCTGTATCTGCTCTCTTTTAATGCCGCCCTGGGTACCTCTTATTACCCTACTCAATGGAGGATTGCGGAAATTATAATGATCCTAAATCCCGGTAAACCTTTCAATGAAGTTTCCTCATATAGGTCCAACAGCTTACTTTCCGTAATTTCCAAGCTCTTTGAGAAGCTGCTGCTCAAAAGAATAAAATTATTTGCAAATGAAGGAGAACTTATTCCCAAGCATTAATTTGGCTTCAGAAATAAACACTTCACGATTGAGCAAGTCAATAGAGTGTTCAACACCATCGCTAACGCACTAGAAGAGAAAAAGTACTGTTTTGCAGCTTTCTTGGATATACAGCAAGCATTTGACAAGGTCTGGCATCCAGGTCTTTCATACAAAATGAAAAAGAATCTAGCGCAGTTTTTCTTAATTCTAAAATCATACCTGAGTGACAGAAAGTTCCAATTGCGGCAAGGACAAGCTAAATCCACACTCTATATAGCTCAAGCTGGAGTTCCACAAGGAAGCGTCCTCGGACCACTCCTGTACACTTTCTTTACGGCATATCTACCCACGGATGAAGATACCACCATAGAAACCTTCGCTGACGACACAGCAATAATAGCGTCACACACTGACACAGTGACAGCATCAGCACAACTACAAATGTTTTATTCAACCAACGTAATTAACACAGTAAGAAGAAAGTATACAAAATGAAAAAATGCTTGAATGCGTGTACGCAGTTCAGCGGTTTATCTT
The DNA here is from genome assembly GCF_026212275.2 of Microplitis demolitor. Classification (NCBI taxonomy): domain Eukaryota; kingdom Metazoa; phylum Arthropoda; class Insecta; order Hymenoptera; family Braconidae; genus Microplitis; species Microplitis demolitor. Next base: position 8,892,853 of record NC_068545.1, read on the forward strand.
GTAATGTCTACGAATGAAGTAGAGACGGAATATTGAAAAATCGATTCGATCGATATTCTGCTTAGATTGCCGAAATTGATCGATCATAATTAGTGTAGCAACGCTACACATATATATGTTTGATGGTGGAAGGGCTCAGATCATTTTGTCGCGGGGAAAGAGAAAGGAGCAGGAAAATAATGATTAAAAATTCCAACTGGTTCAGGCCGGAGTACCATCGGCACTAGCTCTCAGATTGTTCGATGGTGGAAAGGCTCAGATCATTTTGTGAGAGGGGGAAGAGGAAGCAGAACAATAATGATTAAAAATTCCAACTGGTCCAGGCTGGAGTACCGAGGGATATAGCTGACAGATTGTTCGATGATGGAAGAGCTCTTATCTTGTAGGGGGGGGGGGGGGGGGGGGAAGAGGACAGAGCAGAAAAATGAGTGCTTCCACCATCGAACAATTTGAGAGCTAGTACCCTTGGTACTCTGACCTGAACCAGCTGGTTGTTTCAGTCATTATTTATCTGCTCATCCTCTTCCAACTTACAAAAAAATATGAGCCCTTTCATCATCTTACAACCTGACAACTAGTGCCAGTGGTACTCCGGCCTGAACTAGTTGGAATTTTGAATGATTATTTTTCTGCTCCTTCCCTCCCCCCCCCCCCCCCCACAAAATGATCTGAGCCCTTCCACCATCGAACAATCTGAGAGCTAGTGCCTGTGGTACTCTATCGTGAACCAGTTGAATTTTTCAATCATTATCTATCTGCTCCGACCCTCCCCTTCCCCCCTACCCCTCCACACACACACACACACACACACCAAAGATCTGCCCAAATAACGAAAATATATTCAAAATATATCGCACATATATGTTGATTACATTTCATCATATATATTTGCCGTACAAAAAAAATATACGTGACATACATTTTGACTATATTAGAAATATATTTTTCATAGACCAAAACGGCCAAAAGTTATGTATTTGAAATATATTTATTTTACATGTTAAATATATGTGCGTATATTTCACATACATTCGAATTATATTTTTTTTTAATTTTATTTATATGCCACATATATTTCACATACATCATGAAATATATTTTTTATATATTTTATTGCCATAGGGGAGATTATAAGGTATAAGGTTCATTAAAATTATAAGGTTCCATAAGTAAAAGGTATAAGTTTTAAAAAGGTTTATAAAATAAATAAAGGTGAAAATAATTATATTAAACAAATCTAATTTATTTATAAAATTATCCTTCCTCTTCCTTCTCTTACAATTAAAAATTACACCGACCCTGAACATTAAGATCCGGTTCTGGAAGATCGTTTAATACTTCCAGTGGCGCCCTTCAATAAGGACGACCAAAGTAACAGTACCCGTGTTATAAATTGCAAATAATAACGAACTAAAAAATATTTTAATTGTTAGTTGTAAATAATTGTAATCGGAAAATTAAAATATTCATGAATTAAGACTTACTTTAATTAAACAATAACTAATTATTAGTTAAAGAAAACTGTAATAATAAGTTATTTGAATAATTAATCATCGATGAGTAGATTTTTTCATTTAACAAGAATCAATCATGGACCACTAATTCGTCAAATAGTGGCCCAACGTTGAGAACCGATAATCGGCCAGTCATAAGTAACCATTCATTGGCCAGCCATCGGCAACGTCGTATGTCTGTCGTTTCCGGTACGGGAAGTCATATTGCGATATGAAACCAGTAATATCATAACATATACATTTAAAAATTTTAATAAAATCTCATTTCAAATTGACTACGCTATCTTCATGAAAAATTAAACGACTGCTGGTAATTAATCAGGTTTGGGCCATTACTAATTGCCAATACGTGGCTGAGTGACTGCAGTTAGACATCGGCCAACCTACGGCATTTTTTTCATTAACGGCGACTTTGTATGGGTGGTATGGCTTCTCCACCTCTATCCGGAAAAAAATTTTCAAACTTGCCTGTTCAAGTATGATCATCTGTGGAGTGTTAACGTTCAGGCCTAATTATGCCTGATCATGTATGATATCGTATGTCCATGCCTGTTCATGCATGATCATACCTGAAGCGTTAAATACGTTTAGACTTCATGTATGGACATGCTTGTTCATGTCTGACCAAGTCTGATATGTTGGATTGAATTCAAAAAACTTAATTAGCGATAATTATAGAGGAATTGACTCTACAGTAGGTTTTCAATTATGGCCAGGATAATTTCATAAATTGAACAATAAAATACACTGTTTATTGACGATTAAAATAAATCTACACACAATACATTCAAAATTTTTTTTCTCAACATGTTTGGTCATTTACATAGATAATAAATAAAAAATGTGCCTACCACAAACTTCGTATAAAACTCTGTTTTATAATTTTTATGATAATTAATTTACGGTATAAATTATTTGTATGTTTCATTGCAATGTATATTTACAACTTTCAATAAGGTAAAAATAAGAAATTCATTTTGTTTCAGACCTGGAAACAATAATTAGACCTGATCAGATCTGTACAGGCATGAGTCTCTCAGGCTTATAATTGATGAAATAAATGACTGGGTGAATTCAGGTCTAATCAGGCACGAACAAGCATGAGCCTTCAGACCTGATCAGATATAAAATGACCGGACACGAGCAGGCATGATCAGGTCTGGTGAGACATGAACAAGCAAGGACTTTCACGCCTGATCAGGTCTGAAGACTCATGCCTGTTCATCTCTTTCCGATCTGATCATTTTTTCTCGGATATCCAAGACTATTTAATTGAACTTCTGAGACAGGAATTGCATAGAATTTTATGGAACTTTATGAAGTTTTATTGAATTCTACTAAGTTCATGTCCAAAAATAATATAAAATATTACAGAATTTTATACAATTTCCTTACACTTGATGAAATTTTATAAAATTTTATCAAAAGATATTTTCCCGGGTTATGCTGAATGAAAATCTTAACATATTAATGTCTGCATTCAAATAGCAATTTAATAAGTTAAATTTTTTATTGTAAATGAATTATACATGATTTATTATTTAAGTAGCCAGTATAATTCAATTTAATATTAAACATGAGTATAGACACAAAAAGCTTGTTTTAAACCATATTTATTACTAACATACGCCATTAACTTATAACTTATCTCACCAACATAATTATAAATAAATAAAAAAAGTCTAAAAAAAAAAAATCTGGGCGTCGGTTGACCCTGCGGGCCAGCCCCAAAACTTCCCGCTGTTTTCGACCTCAAAGAGCTCGAAAACATTAGTGTAGATATATTTTCGAGCTCTTCGAGCTCGAAAATGCTATCACATGCAATTGTTTTTTTACGATCTTTTCAAGCTCTAACAAGTTACCTGTTATGCTGAAGTTTGAAAATTTAAGAATTGAAAATCATCAGTGAAGTGGTTTTTAAAATTTAGTTCCTGATTATGTTCAGTAAAATAAGTGTATTGAGGCAGAAATCAATGTCAGGGATCAAAATCAAGATTTAAATAAGTTTTGACTCATGTAAGAAACAATAAAATATGAAATATCCGATAAAAATATTAAAAACTACGTTTTATCGATTTTTTTGTTGATAATATGATTTAAACTGAAAACCAAGTTCGATGACATTATATGATCAGAAGAAACCATAAAAAAGATGAGTTGGTATGACATCAGGCACATTTTAGTACGTTATATTATGATTTATCCGGAAAAAATAACATAAAATGTATTTTTTTAACTTATCAACGCCGATATCTTTTGAACTAATCAATCGATTTTGATATTTTCGAGTCTATTCGATCAAATAATTTGAAATTTTTAGGAAAGTTGAAGGCCAACAAGCTCTTTCGATTGCCACTTCAACCATCCAAATCGATTCATTAGTTCAAAAGTTACAAAGAGTTTACACACACACACACACACACACACACACACACACACACACACACACACACACACACACACACACACACACAAACACACACTTGGACATCATTCTGAAAATAGTCAGAATAGCTTCCTAGGACCTCAAAACGTCGACATCTGATGAAAACTCGTTTTTCGAAAATCGGGGTGAAAACAATAACTTCCCGAAATTTTTGAAAATCGTCGATTTTCTTAGCGGGAAGTTAAGAAAGTAAACAAATTTAACGAGCTATTTGAAAAATTTATTGATTGCATAGAATTCTAAGAAAATACTGAAAAACGATGTCAAAAATAATATATAATTTAAAAAATAGCAATTAATGATTTTGAATCGGCAAAATAATTTTTTTTTAATTTTTAAAAATAAAAAAAAAAATAGTAGCTACCGAGGTTCCACGACCGGAACCACTTAAAAAGTTGTGGAATAGATAGTATTTTGTTGTCACAAATTTTGAGGGATATCAAAATATGCATGACTTTCAGAAAACGACTTTAAAGTTTTAAAACTTAAAAATAACGCGGAAAAACTTTTTTAAAAAAATGATTTGTATTTTTTTACTAAAAGTACATGGAAAAACAAAACTTTTTTATTCTTTGAGATTTTTCATTTAAAGCGTTTTTCATAAAGTTATAAACAAAAAAACCATGAAACAAGCAGATTTGTTGAAAATTCCATATCTTTTGAACCAATGATCAAAAAAATCTCAAAATTTAGGAGGATGAGTTTTTTGATAAGCACTAAAAGATATAAAAAAATGACGGAAATTAAAAACTAAAACTTTTAAAACCGTCCGCCCCCACGAAAAAATTTATATCTTAAAATGTGGCTGGATAAATCTGCTTATAATTTATTAGATTCCCGAAATATATACCATTATATCCCACAAATTGTATGTTCTAATCTTATATCGGGTTATAACTGAGTTTAGAACCAGATATAGTCTAAATATAGTCGAAGGATATATTCTTGTATGTGTCTTGATAAAATATATGATAATATATTTTAAGATTAAAATGTTTTGGAGCAATATACTACATATTTTTAAATTACAAGTTTGAACTTCAATATAGTTGAACCAATGATCAAAAAAATAAGATAAGTAAGATACATAACTAGATATATTCGTGAGATATAATTTTTAATTGGAAAATAGATATGAATAATAATATAAAATATTATACGAGAGTTAATATATTTTAAAATATAATTTAACTCATGATGACTTGAATAAAAATGGACCTGGTTAAAAAATCTACATTCATTTTGACATTTTTAATAACGATTTTATTTTAATTCAAAATTTTTTGTCTGACTTATGACTGGTAATATCACGCATACGTTTATGCTTACAATTGGCATAAATATTGTTTATTATAATCGTAAAATCTTATTTTTATGGGTAATTACAATTATTATTAATGTTAATGCGTAATTTAGTGGTTTTGAAATTTTTAAGAAATGATATCGAGTAGTAAGAAGTCAGAGTAAATACTGTGTAATACTTTATCAATAATTAAGTAACCACAATACGTAAAATTCTAAAGCTTGAAATATACTAGAAAAAGATAAGTAAATTTTTTTTTTAAATTTAAAATTTCATGGCGATTAATGTGAATACAAGCAAGTAGCAATTGTTTTTCATCAATTTCTAATATTATTACTTTTTCTTTTATCTCTGTCACTGGTAGCGCCGCTTATTCTTTTTCTAGAGTCTGTAGTTGAATTAAGTGTTGAAGTTTTCGTTGCTTGATGAATGATTGAATTTGATGTTTATTAAAGTAGTTTCCTAAAGCGTAACGTTTCAGCTGATTTGGGTACGTTATTACGATAAATTACTTAATTTTAAATACTTCGTTACTGTATGTTAAAACGTTGTAACTGCAACTTTTTCGTGGCTTAGTATATTGCATAGTATGTATGATCTCACGATTGATAATGGCTCTAGAAAAATATTGAATAAGTGTGTCATTCGGAACGTTGACATTAATTCTTTGTAAAGCTAAAAAATTTTCTCTTTTCAACGTCTTATATATCACTGCTTTCCGAGCATACATATGCCATCAACGTATAAGGTTGGTTGTGGTCTTACTTTTTTATTTAATGCTTTAGATAAATAATTTTGTTGTTCATGTGTAAATTGATCACCATGTAAGTGAAATAAATTCTCCATAGCATATCGTTCTCTAAAGGAATCAATACTCCTTGAGAGCTACGGATATATTTTACAATTTCTTGATAGAAATCTTCTGATACAAACGCACTATGGGACCAAAGTGGACCCCAGTTGTACACGCTATCTGGCAAATGTGTTAATAAATGTATATTAAATGAAAGATGCTTTTTACCATATAAACTTTCAGTACCTTGCACAAAAGTAAATAAGCATTGTCTTTCGAACTCAATTTCCGAAGCCATTACAGAAGTTCCAAGGAGTATAGAAATACCATCAACAAGTAAGCTCCAATGATCAACATATTTAGATGGAATCGTAGCTTTTAATACCGGTATACTGTAATATAATAAAAAAGCACACCATTCGTGTGCTTTCCAATGACAACGATCGCTTAGTTCCCTTGGTGTTCAAGAAATATCTAACGATGGCTTAAATGATGTAAGATAACCATCTATTTTCTTCAATAATTTTCCAAAGTAAAACTGTTCATCTTTGTTCTCTGAATCGAACCACAAATTACAAAAATGTCGACAAACACCCAACAGTACTGAATGCATATAATCTGGCGGTAAACCTTCAACAATATTAAAATCAGGAATACCGACAACCACTGAATCGCCTTTCATTCCATATTTCTGTGATTTTGCGTCAATCAGTGTATGTTGATGCGTTCTAAGACCTATTCCAAACGCATTACCATCTGCGTCCAATGATAAACATTAACTGCTCTATCACCTTTAGCTACACGCTCTCCGGGATGTAAGCATAAATTGCAACCATACTTTGCATTAAATTGGTGACAATTAGAAATAGTTGGCCGAGCGACAGAATCGCAGATGAATGTTAAAATTTTAACTTTTTTAATACAAATGATTCCATTTCGTGTATAAGTAAATCCCTGATTGTTTAATACTTTACTTTCTTCCACTAGTGCTTTCAAGTATTCATTCATACACGACTTCCCAGAACCACACCAAAGACTCACCAACATAATATTATTCCTACGTTTTTCTGGAGTGAGTTCATTGATAGTACAAGTAACAGGATGCATTGAAAAATTGGAGCTGCTAAATACCGGTACACAATCCACACTACAATTAAGACTTATCATATCAGACTTCACAGTTTTCTTGTACAACTTGCCATCAAGAATGTCTTCAATTGCGTAACGAAATTTTTTCGCCGAATCTCAGAGTGTAATAAATCATCCTCTAATATTTCAAAGAGAGTGGTTAATTGCTGATGGAGAGGTATGTGTACAAAAAAATTTCCCATTTTTATATTCTCTTCTGCTTCAATGTAAATTTTACAATTATTACAATAAACTTCTGGTTTATCATTAGGATCGTTTTCACAATTTTTTTCTTTCGTATTATTAATGGAGCTTGGGTTTTTATTTTTTAATTCATCATCAATGTTTTTTTTGTCTCATTTTTTACACTGTCAATGAAGCGTTTACACTTATGGCAAAAATGGTAAACCACTATATTTGTAGAAAAAGAATTTATAATTTGTTTATAATGATACTTAGTGGTACGAAGAAGTGTCGAATCGCTGAATAAATTAATTAATTTCATCATATCTTCTGCTGCTACATAACTTAAGTTATGTTTGTGCTTTGTTGCCATAACAAATAAAGCTTTTATGAGAAAATCTTGTGAATATTCACATGATAAATTCGATGATATTGGTTCAGGATTATTCATAATATGATCATCAAGTCCATCAATATCCAACTCATTATTAACGTCAATATTGTCATCAGTATTTTCCAGCAAATTGGGTTGGAATCCGTCTGATTCGTAGTCAACAACATTGACATTAATTGTAGAAATATTGTCATCTTTATTGTCAGAATCCGTTTCTGAATCATCACTTGTTTTATTGTCAGAATCAACCCAAAGAACGAAAAATTTAATATATTTTAACATTAAAAAAAAAAAAAAAATTTTTTGACATAAGATACTTTGCTAAAAAATCGACAATTTTAGAGATTGGCCAGCTTGAATATGCTTGTAAGTTAAATAAATAATTGATTGAGATTCAATACTTGAATACCTTGTCATCGATAAATATTTAGTTTAAAAAAGAACTGAATGAAGCTGCACATAGTTTTGAAAATAAATATAGTTTTTATAAAACAATACTTTACGTTTTTGGTGGACATCATTTCTACCTCAACGTCTTCATCAGTAGAACTACAGCTAGATGATAATTCATCAATAGTTAATGGCTGAGCTGTCAAAGTTTGCTGTCGATTGCATTCTGTTAAATTATTACCATGATCCTAAAAATTAGTTTATTTAATAATGATTGAAAATTTTCTCTTATCAACTTTTGAACTGTATATACCCACCAAGATGTGAGTTTCAGCGTCTAAAACAACTCTTTGGGTGCAAGTCGAGAAATTTTGACTTGGCAATTCATGAGATGAAACATTAACTCTATAAAAATAAAAATTATACTGTTTTTATTAAGTGTGCAAGAAAACAAAGTACTAGAAAAGTATTTACAATAATATAAATATTCTTACTGTTTGGTTAATTGTTGACACAATTTTTTTTTATTTGGAGTCGTTTCGTACGTTTAGGAACTCATGCATCACTTCCCCAATAATTGTATTGGTTATAAAGGCCTCTTTTTCTGCCAGGGTTTTCCATGACAAGTCTAATAAATGTCACACTATTTTTTATTATATCATCGCTGTAATGGTTGTGTATAATAGGTTTGAAAACTTTGAAATATTTTTAATTTATATAACCTTTAATTTAATTCATAAATAAATATGCCTTTATGTATGGAGGTTTTAATTAATATCCATACTAACTTCTAGACATCGCTACTAGGATTTTTTAGAGGCTTCATTGCGGAATATACGGTCAAGTCAAATGACGATTTTATTCCGTACACTCGAAATAATAATCAAATATAATTAATTTGAAAAATTTTTTGCTAAATATTTTACATTTTACTCCGAGTTATTTTTCATGAGATTTTTTAATTCTTATAAACTATTCATTTTTTATTCTTAGTGAAATAAATTGTAACAGGGTAATTTTCAACCTTGCTAAATTTGGCCCCTTTATTAATTGATCTTAATAAGGGCGCCACTGGAAGATAAGACTCGGCCTTCCAGAACCGGAGATGTTAATTTTAAAAAATTCAGGGTCGTTGAATTTTACAAGAGTGAGAAAGGATGAGGAATTAAATTTATTACACAATATTTCAATTAATATAATTAACAATTTTATTTATCACAAAACACTTTTACTCACCGGGTTTTACTTCACTTGTAATTATTTTATTAACTAACGGAGTCCACCGGACTTTATTACATTGATTAATTAGTTCCCTGGACTGTATGAATTAAAATCTTTAATTGGCCACTGGCCTGATCCCCTGAATCTATTTAAAACTGAGTCCCCTGGACTTATTACTATAAATTTGGCCACCGGCCTGATCCCCTGGATCTATTTAATACTGAGTCCCCTGGACTGATACAATTTTGGCGTCTGCCTGATCCCCTGGATCTTAATAAAATTAGTCCCCTGGACTTTATTTATAATGGCCACCGGCCTGATCCCCTGGATCTATATTAAAACAAAATTGGCAACTTGCCAGATCCCCTGGATCTAATTATTTTGAACTAATTAGTTAAAATTCCCCTGGAATTTATTTTATTTCTTACACACACAATTTAATTTCTCAATTTTTGTCCACTGGACTTACTCACACACACACACACTTTAATTTTTCTTCAAAAATTTCTCCCTAAAATTTGAATTTAGTTATTTTTAAATTTTCTCTTTCGTATAACCATTTACTTTAATCCACAAAAATTTTCCAGTAAAAATTTTCATCAAGTGACGGATTTTCGGACTCGAGTAACTGACGCTATCCTTCTCTACTTCGCGCGTCAGTCTATCTCTCTCTGATTCGTGCCTTTCTTTCTTCGCATTAAACTTTAGATTTTCTTTTAACAATTTTATTAATTTACTGACATCAATAGTTTACTCAAAGTTAAATAATTAATTATAAAGATTTCTTATCACTTTTTCACAGCACTTGATTACGGAATTAAATTTTCAGTCTTACTAATTATTATATTTTCTTATTAATTAATATCGATTAAATTATCATATAGCAATGACTTAATAACGATTCTAGGTTCGGGCTTCCTGCCGAAAAAATTTTCTTTAATTTATAATTAATAATAATTAAAATTCTGGCCTCTCTGCCGAGAATTTTATTTCGACGGACCGCGTTGTAAATTAACAAAAGAATTCTGGCCTCTGCCGAGAATTTTTATTTATCAGGAATGTTCGGAAATGGTGACTGCCCACGAATAATAATTACTTAATAATTATGAAAATTAATTATTAATGAATTGTGGCTAACCGCCGACAATTTATTTACCTCCTTTTTTCAATCTCGTGGCGTTCTTAACTTCACCCAGTCTCTCTTTGCCGATCTCCTCGTTCCGACACCTTCTAATTCTCTCCAATAAATTTTCTTATCTGTTGACAATTCAGTATAAATTAATTATCTTTCCATAATTGTATCGGCTTCCTGCCGGATACAAGAATTACAAATTTATTAATATGATGATAGCTTCTGAAAGGTTCCACTCTAACCTCTCCAGAGCCTATATATTTACCTATATAATTGATACGTGGTTCCTTCGTCAGCTTCGTTCGCCGGTCCGTCCGACTCTGTCTAGAATCACCCCGTGCACTCACTAATAATATCCAAGTCCGCAACCCCTCGGCAATTTTCGTGAGTTTTCCCACTCTCATTAACTTCTAATTAGGGTGGGAGGACGAGCCTCCAAAATTGGCGCTTCCGGGGACCAGTCGATAAACTAGATTACGGGGTTACAAAATAAAATGCCAATTGACTAGCATATTGCGTTTCATCAGATACTTTGAATTTACAAACGTTCTGATCTTCATTCGTTTTACCATAATCTAACATTTTTATAAAGTAGCTTGTTCACTAATTGTCAAAAATAATTTGTACATTAAAATTTGCAATTGATTGTGTTTCGTTTCGATTGTTAGAATTTTTTGTTATTTTTTTTTTTTTTAGTAATAAGTGAATCCACAAGGTACGTAAAAAGTTTAAAGTAGTATCGTTTTGATGATCGTACGAGATACATTTATTTATGTTTTTCTGTATTCATGTTTATTCAACAAATAAATAGTTAAAAGGTGTAAAAATGGATTTTAAAACTAATTAACTATTGATGTGATGAAGAATTATGTATTTTCGAAATTATATTTTGCCAAATTAACTCTTTTCTTTCTTTTTTTATTATTATTATTTTTTTTTTCATTTATTTTCTTTATCATGTTAGCAGGGGTAAGAATGAAGACTTTGTATGCTTTGGTGAAATGGGTAGCAGGAGAAGACAAAGGGACATTTAGTTGTGATGTTCCAATAAGTTGGATTAAAAATTTCGATTACGAGGAGTATTTAAATTCGAATAATGATACTGATGAATCGTATGTCATTGAATGGCGTGACACTAAGAAACGACCGAAAGGTGGATGGAAATGTTACGATGCTATCATTATCCAAGTATCCGGTAAATATACTATAAATTGGAATACTAATTTATTTGAATTCACAATACTTATTAATGTAATATATTTATTTAAAGATCGTATAGCTGCTCTTGAAAAAATGCTAACATTTATTCATGGACAAAAATCACCTAAAACTATACTAAAAATTTATGATTCATCAGTAGAAGACAACCCAAAAAATTGCCATTTATCTAAAAATCCACGAGAGTTAAACTTTGAAAAGAACTCTAGTGATGTTATTGAAGTTAGTTAATTTATTATTGATAAAAGTTAAGTTAAATAATTTATTATTGATTTTTTATCAAATGAATTTGTTGTAAAGGTACGCAATAATAATTCATCGGCTTCAAGTTCTCAGAGAAATGAAGTTCCTGGTAGCTCGACTCTAAATAACAAAAGATTCGTAGAAATCAATGATAATGACGATGATGATGATAGTGACATTGAAAGAGTAAGTTCTAACTAAAGTTATTTTAAATCATATACATTGTAAAAATTTGTAACATAAAGTGTGTATTTACTATTTATTCATGATTTAGATATTTCCAAAGCAAGACAAAACTTCAGCTACTGTAGTAATGGACAGTAAAAAACGTAAAAGAGGTAAATCCTAGTCACCTAGTACTAGTCATGATAGTCCTGGTAGCAGATTAAAAAATCCTTTTAACATTTCCGGCGTCCAAAAGCTAAATACAAAAGAAAATTTAAGTCCTGAAATGTCAATCGACAATTCTGGTATGTTTGTTTTGCACAATTTATTATTAAGTAACTCTTATGATTTAATTTCAGTCTTCAATAATGTGTCTCTATATCTTCTTTTCTTCTTTTTTTCTTATATTTTTGAGTAAGTATTGACTTTTCAGTAGTTGATAAAAATTTGAAATTTATTTAAAAAATATTGTCATTATTCGAATTTACATAAAAAAAAAAATTAGACTTAGTAACAATATAATAATTGATACATCAAATAATTCATGAATTAAAATTTGTAGTGGTCCAGGAGAACTGTAAAAGAATAATTAAATTAGAACGTCAAGTAGAAAACTTACGGAAATTGATGTATAACACCTCTCACGAGGCTTTGGATGCTGGCAATTCTAAATGTTCAAGTTTTAATAATCAGGAAAAAATGGTGCGTACACATAAATAATGTAATCATTACTTAAAAATCATTCATCCAAATTAACTAGATAATTATTTGCAACTTTGGGAATTAAAAAGGAAACGAAAGTTTATTTTTCCTATTTCTCCTTTAAGTTATATCGATTTAAAGTGGCGAAATTTCACATTCACTATTATAATCTAAACTTCATGATTAAACGATACGATAAAATTATCGTATCGAGATTTTAAAAAAAGCTGTTTAAAGCTTGAAATCTTAAGTTTCAAGATCATATAATCAAAATTTTTTTTAGAGCGACGACTATTGCGCAATCATGAGCAATACTGCAAGACAAAAATCTTTGAAAGTTTTCTTTTTCTTTTAAAAAGTCCACGGACCAAGGAAATTTTTTTGAGCGAAACCAATTCATAGGTCAATTAACAAATTAATTCAGCTTTAATTTGCTTCTTCTATGACAGTTTATCACTTGTCACGATATTTTAATATCGCGGCAGTCTCGCATCAGGTCGGTGAGCAACAGAGGGCAGCACACGCTGCTCACACGTCTCATCCGACACTGTATTATAATTGTTGTTTGTTCATTCATAAGATTTTATTTAATTATTGTATTAATACTACTTAATTGATTTCTTAGGTGTGAATTGTGTTTAAATCAGGAGATTTTACTGATTAAGTTAAGCATATATTTGGATTTTGTAGCGCTGGGGAAAATAGTTGCGCATTTCATTTATGTGCTTATGATTGTTTTGAATTGGTTGGCGCATGCGCGTCAACGCAACAGTTGGCATCCGTAGATTTATTTATTATAAATAAATCTACTAGTTTTATGAATAAATCATTGGTTGATTTATCGGTGAATATTATTAAGAATTAATTAGGGAAAATACAATTGGTCATTTAGCGTCGGGAACTTGATAAACTACACGGCCACAGTTATGTAGTACGTTGGTGGTACTGTAAAGCAATAACATGCGACAGTGGTATATCTCTATTGGGTGAAGTGAGATATACGACAAAATGGCGTCGGCCTAGGTGCCGGCGTGAGATTCACGTGCTGCCATGGTCAGACGTGGGATAGTCTCTGTAAGAGTAGCGTGTGTGCTCTGTTACATTAAATTAATTATACATTTGTCGCCATTTGGTATTTCGTGTAAATAATATACACCCATTGGCATTAGTTGAGCATTTGTTAAATTGCATAAAGGAAAATACATTTACCGTATTAGCGTGCAACCAAGGGAGTTGAATAATACGTAAACTGTAAGTACTTTTTGGCTAATACATTGGCGTGTAATTTTGGTTCCCGAGTTGGTGATCATTTGTATATAGCATAAGAGTAAGAGAGACAGAGAATTCTGAGTATCAGTAACTGGTCATAAGCATATAGTGGAATGCGTGAATATTATACCCAGTGAACACAAATACAGTCAGTGAAATTATTCAATATTTGAGTATTATTTATGAATTATTATTGATTTGATTTATTAATTATTATTCAACGGAACATTGCTTACGAATTTGTATTATTTAGCGTATTGATTATTCCTAACTTGAATTATTAATTATTATTTATTTGAATATTGATTATGAATTATTATTACTTTGCGTATTAAGTATTATTAAATTGAGTTATTAATTATTGTTAATTTGAATTATTATTATATTTATTTGTGAGTTGATTCATCAAATAATTATTTTATTATTTGCGTTCAAAACAGAATTATTTTGAAATACTGTAAACTCACCATTGGAATTTACTGGGAAGTGGTATTGGGAAATACTTCAAATTCTTATCCAAGATTATTTATCTATTGTCTCCTAATTTACATTTGTTTATGTTCACGTGCGAGTGAGACTGTTGATTATTAATAACTATATGTTTTACAATACGTTTATTGTTTATGCAATAGTATTATTATTTGAATTAAGTTTATATGCGCATACTATTACTATTATTTTCTTTTGTAAGTGATTTATTATTATTTTTGAACATTATTTATGTGAGTATGCGCTATATATTGACTGATTATTTTAATTAATTGATGGATAATTAAAGCAAATGGTCATCAACCCGGTATTTATTTAATTTTATTATTTTAATTACTGCTATCTTTCTTGCTATCCTTCTTCCTAAATCTGAAATCGCTATCCTGTTATTCATTTTATTTTCATTTTCATTTTTTTCCGTTGTGTTATTTTTCGAGTTAATTTTGTTCGTGGGGCACACGAACTGGCGCCCAATTAGGATTTCTAACCCAGCCTGAGCGGAGCGGCCAGTCCAGGGAGATCCAGGACATCTCCAGGTGGGATATTTGGTTTTGGGTTTATTTTATTTTCAGTTTTCGACCAACGGAGAGCCATAACGGCTATTGAGCGCCAACTACACTCCGCCGTGGGACGCGCGAAATAGAAGAGAACGTTATACACTGAGATATCAGCCTTCAAACGAAAAAATATTTTTTTGGCTTTGATCATGGATATCTCAGCTACCAATTATTACATAGTAAATCGGAAGGCAGCTTTGAAGACTTTAATAAGTTCCTAATGAAACCCTTTTATAATTTTTTATGATCAAAATTTTTTTGTATCTTTAACATCCATTAGAAATAAGAACGAAAAATGACTATTTTGAGTTTTTCAATAAATCAACGGTTACTTTAAAAATATCAGCTGAAAGACTAATGTTGCCAGGTTATTTTTTGCTTAGTGTACTTTACACAACACTGTAAATTTTCAAATTGATCCACCGAATTGTTTTTCTATACTTACATTTACTGAGTAATTAAATTAAAGAAGGAAGATAACTCGAAAAAAATTCTGACAAACGATTGACTCTGCGGGTCCACCCAAAACTCCCATATATTTTCGAGCTCCTTGAGTTCGAAAACATTATTGCCAATATACATTACTGGAAAAAATTAAAGGATCAAAAAAAAATTCCAAATTTTTGGGTGATTTTCAACAGGCCGTAACTTTGAGAGAAATGGTCGTACGAGGAAAAAAAAAAGGAAATTGTAGCTCCAAGTGTCTAGTTTTTAGATTAGAACTTCAAAAATTTTTAGTGTCAGCGGTTTTTGAGTGATCTTAGAAAAACCAGCGAAAAAAAATTTTCAAATTTTTTTTGCATTTTTTTTTTTGGTCTACGGGTGTGGGAAACTTTTTTTTTGCTTAACCACTATAAGGATCGGATACCTTCATTATTCAGCTTTAATTTCATTTTTTATAGACCTTGATAAGTCCACTTGTCGCCGAGACAACGGTTTTTAAATGGAAAAGGATTCTTTTGTCTTTGATTATCGATATCTCAGTAACCAATAATCACACAGAAAGTTATGGTGGGTTTCAAAAACTTAAATAAATTCTTTTGAATGATTAGCCATTGTTTTTTCGAAAAAAATTTTTTTCCTTTCGTCACATAAATTTGAAAATGCAACAGAAAAAGGGCTTTTGGTGGTTTTTTAGAAAATCAAGCACTGGATCGAAAATATTGTAAATATCAATAATTTTGAGTGTGCATTTTACAGTTCAATATGCCCACAAAAACCCTACAAAGAGCCAGATTAATCCAACCAGCCGTTTTTTGTTTCACTCGATCGAATTTTTGAAAAAATTAAAGGATCAAGTTTTTTGCTCTGAAAAGCTCATAATCTTTAACAAAATGAAAAAAAAAATTTTTTTTCAAGCTTCGTCTACATTCGCATTCTAGACAGTGCTGAAACTTTCAAAAAATAAAAAAATTTCAGAAAAAAAACAAAAATTAAATAAAAAAATTTCTAAGATCACTCAAAAACCGCTGACACTAAAAATTTTTGAAGTTCTAATCTAAAAACTAGACACTTGAAGCTACAATTTCCTTTTTTTTTCCTCGTACGACCATTTCTCTCAAAGTTACGGCCTGTTGAAAATCACCCAAAAATTTGGAATTTTTTTTTGATCTTTTAATTTTTTCCAGTAGTGTATGCTCGAGCTCTTTGAGCTCAACAATATTTTCGAGTACTTTTATGTTTTCGTACTCATCGAGCTCAAAAAAAGTTATGTTTCGTATTAATTTCCAAGAATTCGAGAAATTACAAAAAAAAAATCAATAATGAGGATTGTTTGGTAAAGTATTGATCCGATTATGCTTGATAAGTTTCATATTTTTGGACAGTAATTAAAAGATTTGATCAAGATGGAGAGTCACATGAACTTATAATTAAACAAGCGAGTCAATATAAAAACCATATGGAAAAAAATGTGAGAATTAGTATTTTTCCAAAATTTGTGATGATGATATTATTAAAACTAATGAACCGATTGCAGTAATTTATCTTGTTATCATTAAACACTATGAAAATAAAGGGCCAGTATAGTTTTTGGGACATATGATGAATTTCACAATGCGTTATCCAGGAAAAATGAAGTCAATTGTTATTTTTTTAATTTTCCATCGCCGATATCTTACGAACTAATAAACTGATTTTGAAACTTGACGCAATTTTTCAATCTTTAATGCTAAATACAATATTTTGAACCAATCGCTTCAGCGATATTGAATTCATTAGAATAGAACGCTTTTTTGAAATTTTATCGACAACAATATCTTTTGGAGAAACGATCCAATATTTATCGTTAAGATGGCATTCGACGCGGTTAGTTAAGTTTTAAAGCTGTTGAAAATTAAAAAATTTACATAGATTGTTATTTTTGTTGGGAAATCTGATAATATTATTTATTTGTTGAAAACGTATTTTTGTAAATGATTTGACTATAGCTTAAAAAAAGTTAGACAATTTAATAATTTAAAATTTTTTAGCTAAGAAATAAAAAACAATGATAGTAACCATAAATTTTTCTCTGAAATTTCAGACATTGAATTAAAAAATGAAAATATTAAAAGATGATGAAGCAGAAACTGAACGCACTGAACTGTGAAGGAGTACATTTAGAAACCTGTGCCGAAATATAAAAATAATAAAATAGTACTACCACGAGTAGGTGATATTGGATATGTAAAATGAAAATATCAAATTTTGTTTCCATCAAAGAAAATAAGATAAAAACCATCGTCAATTGAAAGAGAGGAATAAGAGTAAGAGCAAGAAGAAAGAGAGGTAATTATTCTGATGACATTGACCCGACAATGACCCAACAACCTCGCTCGACTCCACTCGATTACACACCCACACACATATACACACTATACTTGCTTCACTTTTTCATACTCTCTTTCTCTCTCTCTCTTTCTCTCTCTCTCTCTCTCTCTCTCTCTCTCTCTCTCTCTATATATATATATATATATATATATATATATATATATATATATATATAAATATACATATACATGGACTTGTTTCGTATAACCGTAGTTCAACGGAGTTCAATCCTCGATCGGCGAACCTGAAAACCTTGGTGTAATATTATGTATACAATAGCATTGAAATGTGTGTGGTGAGCTTTTAAAGCGGCTGTGCTCTTCATTAGATATTTCGAGTCTACTCTTGTCTATATTAACTTCTTTTCGTATCGTTATCCCGTCGTTGTCCTTGGCAGCGTAAGTTAATGTTAACGTACTGTCTCATATGGTTTGTTGAATATATTCCCTTGTATATATATATATATATATATATATATATATATATATATATATATATATATATATATATATATATATATATATATATATATATATATGAGTGTGCATGTTTGTATGGATTGTCGCTACGTATCATCTTGATCTTGTGCACACTTGCTTCTATTCAATGAAGCGGTACATCTCGGCCTAATTAAACGGAACGACAGCCTGCGCAGATTAAAGACTGTTTTTACATTTAACTATATTTTTTTTTCTTACCTTCAGTTGAATTTTTAGTCATTAATGAGAGACACTTTAAAATTGATACAAGTTTTTTTATTTAATTAAACTTTTAGAGGTCTATGAACCAATAATTTAATTTTAATAATTTTATTTCTTGATCATTCAATTAATTTTTTTTTTTTTAAGTCTACGGTTTTTGTAGCACCGCGAAATAACCGCGAATTCTTGTAGAACTCGACGAAATCAGACTTTATTTCAAATATTTATAACTTTTTTAAAAATGAAAACTTTCAGACTTTTTTTTTTAAATTTTATCTTTAAATGTACCTTCCGGAAAAAAATTTGAAGGTTTAAAAATCTATGAAATTTATCACTTTTTAGAAAAAATCGCATTTATTCTCCACAACAAAGCGAGATATCCAAAAATTTTATTCGAAAAAACAATCGTATTTCGTTGAATTCTATAAGAATTCGTGATCATTTAGCGGCGCCACGTAAACTGTAGAATCCCATTTTTTTAGTAAGTAAAATTTATTTTGAAAAATGAAACTTCGAAATTATGAAATGAAATACATAAAAAAATAATTATTACCCGATGAAAAAATATTTTATATAACTGTATAAAGTTATATATGAATTATATACAATTAGATAGAAGTTGTTAGATGAGCGAATAAACTACAATGGATCTGGTTTAGGCGTGAGGAATTAAACAATTAAAAATTACACAGTTTTGATCAATAAATAAATGAGAGATTCATTTACACCTTAAATTGTAAGAAATTATGCTTAATAGCGAATGCAACAAAACAGACACGTGATAGCGAATGCAACTTTGGTGATAAGATTCACGTATATAAAAGACACGTGGCTGAGAGCAGTTAAATTAACGGAAATTAATACAGATACTAATTACGCGAAAATATCAGTTTATTTATTCTCAATAAATAGCAGCCTTAATTTTACTGACTAAATATTGAGAGAAATTAGCGTAGCGGTTTAGTTTAATATCACAAAAGAATAGCGAAGCGGTTTTAAGAGCACGAGGTAACAAGTATCGAAGCGCGTTGTAGAATCAAGATGGTAGCGTCGTTGAGTCGTGGAGAAGCTTGGTGTCGACGTGGCAGCCTTGCTGCATATAACGAATTTTCCCATTGGCTTAAAAGCGCGCCAACAGTTAGCAGTTGATAGCGAACTCTCTCATTGGCTGACCAATATAAAACGAATTATGTGATTGGCCAGCTTGTAGTGGGTTCTCAAGGCGTCTTGACACTTGATTAGCGGAAATGCACGAAGCTTGATTCAAATTAGTCAAGCTCGTGACTGAACAGAGGTAATGCATAATTATATAAAATTTTTATATAATTATATACAATCGTATATAATGCTTTATAAAAATGCCAAAAAGAGTAATTAAATTATATACGAATGTATATATTTGTATGCAATTATATAGAATTTTATATAATTATATATAATTTATACGAAAACATTATCTGATTATATACAAATAAGATATAATCATGTACGATTATATACAAATGAATTGGGCCATTTTTTCTATCCACCCTAGTAAAAATGAAAACGAGGCACTGGCCAGCGCCTAGCCAGTTTCACTAAAGTAAAACAAGGCGCTAGCTAGCATAAAACAGAGGCACTGGCTAGCGCCTGGCCAGTTTCGCTAGAGATTATCTAAATCCAAAATGGCGACTTTTTAAATATCATTAAAATGACAAATGTCTCAATATTTTAGGTTATATATTTGAATATTTAAAATAATTATTATAACTATAAAGTTAAATGAATAACTTGATAATGGTAAATTTATTAATGTTTGAGATTAATATAAATAAATTTAACCAATCAACACTAATGACTTGATGAAATTAACATAAATTTATATAATAAAAGTACTATTTAATAAATGAATAAATTCAAACTACAAAATAAAAATTCAATAAACTATTTTTTAGTATTAAATTTATAAGTTTTTACAAACGTACTGAAATACTTTGCAAAAATTAAATGTTTTTTAAATTTTTAAATTAAATTAAACTTCATCAGCATCCGGCATTTTTTCCACTTTAAAAGAAACATCACATTTATTTAAAAATATTGTTGCTGATATAGGTAACTCTGAGAGTACTCCAGACTAAATTTAATAACTCAGTTAAGTCACAATCCGCAATGTTTGTTTTAATTGCGCACAATCGGAGTTCTACAATAGTGTCCAGTCTTTTCTCCATTTTCAAATATTAATTTTCAAACTATGTTATTTATTAAACTACTATATTATAAAAATAATAAATTATAAATAAACTCATTCATGTGAAATTTATTTAATTATGAAGTTCTTATTATATTTTATAATATTAAACTGCTTAGAAATCTTTTATAATGAATTAAAGGTTAATCAGTGTTTTTTGTAAACATAAATATGAATTAACCTAAACAATACATAGGCGTATGTTATGCCAATTTCTTAATTATAGATGGCTTACAATCTCTTGAACTGCCTCGATTTCGCTAGTTAGCGCCTAGTTTAAAACGAGGCAGCCCTCGTTTATTTTTACTAGGGCAATTGTATAGAATCTTTTTTTGATCGGGTAATAATAAAATAAGTGATAAATTATTTGAACAAATTTCAAGTTGATTATAAAATAATAGCCAAGTACAAATTTGAAAATAATTATAACTGAATAAAATAAAACTTATTATCACTGTCATCAGCTGAGAAACTTGTAGAGTTGATGGTATAAGGTTGTATCGTGTGTTTGCAGAAACCCAGTAAATAAAAGTGCTTGGAATACATAATGCACCAGTTAATCCCCTTGTCAAGTTTGTCGAGATCGCCACCACGAGTACAGAGTTGCAGTATATATATACAGAGCCTACATAATACCATTTAAGTTTTGTTTTTTTATTAATTTATTTTTCATACATCCCCACCCGCCATATGCACTAATTCCTATGGCTCCTTCTTAAACGTTTACGTGCAAGCAATAATAAAATAATAAAAATATAACAATTATAATATAGAACGCAGTTACTTATATTTAAGCGCTCTATTGAGAATAAAAATCATTTTTTATCCCGTTTGATCTAAAATCACAAATAAACATCTAGAAACTACTAAAGCCAAGAGATAAACGTCAACGTGCTGTTGCATAACTGCTTCTGTTACTCTGTAACAACTTTTACTGTTTCTGGTGACTGGGCTTATATATTATTGACATTATGCTTTTTTACCGTCAAAAATTTTAGCCCGTTTAGAATATATACGTATATATATATATATATATATATATATATATATATTATATATTAGGGAGTAATTATATATATATATATATATATATATATATATATACATTAGGGTGATTCAAGAAATAACAAATTTTTTTTTCTTTCTGGAAACAGGTTCAAAAGTTCCATTTAGACATAAAAAGATGCCTGTGAAAATTAGAGCTCTTAATATTATCATTAAGAGGTCCCGCATTGCACTTTTTTATTTTCCATAAGAATAACATGGAAAAATTTTTTTTTGCGTCTTTTGATTTTTATAACTAGCTAACGATGCATCATAGGAAAAACCAACAGGCAAATTTTTGTGTGGAATTGAATGCTTTACAAAAAAAATCTCCTATCATTTTTTGATAATTCGAAGTTGAAGTTGAATTTATATTAAATTTTGAAATCTTTTTACTTTTCCAGCGAAACTATCAGACTTATCACAAAATATTATAGGACCTTTTTTGGAGACTTTTTTATTTCCTACAAATTATTACGTTAAAAGTTATTTCGAATTCCTTATTGTTTTCTAGTTATCTTCATATCAATGTCAAGCTCATAAAAAAAATAGTCTTCTGATTGATTTTAAGAGCTTGATATTATTTCCCACAAATATATACGTAGTATTTATTCCTAAACAAGTCATCTACCGACGAAGCTTACCAAAAAAAATATTTAGTTCCGATTATCAAATATTTTTTTGGTGGAAACAAATATTTATTTTACCATAATAAGATTTAATTGAGATAAAAAAATGATTTATTAAATTATAATAAATTATGTTGATGGGCACAAAATATTTTTTTCTTCCAAATAAGTGACTAAAAATTTTGTTACTAAATCCATTTAGTACTCAGTAATAAATCCTTCTTCACAGTTAAAATTGAATATTTTCTTTAATAAAAAATTTACCTTTATTTCGATAATGATAATTTTGCGGTCAAAGTAAAAAAATCAACCAAATTACTATAAGATTATCCTTAAATAACTTTTAAACAAGTAAATTTATCAAAAAAACAAAAGAGACTTTTTTTGTGGAGCGCTTGATTTCCTACTACAATTTTGCATCTCCCATCTTTGTATATTAACTTGCTTAGGAGAAAAAAAATTAAATGTAAAACGCGCCAAAACCCCATGATATTCAAATGGAAAATGCATTGAGTTTGCGGCACGGTTTAGTGTGAATATTAAAGGCTTATATCGGTCTGATAATTTTTTTTAGCTCATAAACGAAAAATTTCAGGAGCGCTGCTCAAAAAAAAAGTCAAGTTGGTAAATAACGGACACCCTAATATATATATATATTAATCGTTACCCGCCCGATTGCTGGGCGTAAATTAAAGTTAACGTGGTGATTTTTTTTTATGATTAAAATTATTTCTATAACTACGGCTTCGACCTATGACTTCCTCGGCAATCGCATTCATACAATTGTAATAAGCTATAAAGAACTAATGACACAATGCACTTAGAAATAATAACATCATAATCATAAAGATGGAACGGGAAAAATTATTTGTTTATTTTTTTTTAGTTAAAAATATATCCGTCTTTCACATCAAATCTCGGATAACAGGAAATGTTTTTAATATTTTTGAGGAAATATAATGTTTTTTTTTTTAATATAGATTTATTGAAGTAATTCAGTTGAAGATTGTATGAAAAATCGATATCGTACGTTTAAAACTCACTTAAATATATATAAGTACACGACGCAATTAATCGTTATACACGGAAAGAAAATTATGAAAACGGTTCCCATAATTTCGTGAAATTTTTTCCTATACCATCATGAGAATTACGACCATAAATTGTGGGAGCAGTTCCTATAACTATAGGAATGTTTCCCACAATTATAGGAAAATTTCCTATAATTATGAAAATGATACCCATAACATTATTGGAATGTTTCCTTTAATTATAGAAATGGTTCCTACAATTTATAGGAATACTTCCTATAATATTATAGGAATTAATTCCACAATATATAGGAACTATTCCTATAAATTATAGGAACCAATCCCGTAAATTATAGGAACCATTCCCATAACATTATAGGTGTGTTTCCTATAATAGTATGAGAACTATTCCCATAATATCATAGTAATGGTTTCCACAATGCAATTTGAATAATTCGGATAATAATATGGGAATCATTCGCATATTATTATGGGAATAGTTTCTATACCATTATGGGAATCATTCCTATAATATTATGGTAATGGTTCCCATACTATCATGAAAGTATTAATTTAATGAAAAGTGTGGAAATCATTTCTAGAAGACACAGAAATATTTAGTATATGTCCATAGTTATATCTATATCTATTCGTGCATGAAAGTTGTCCCTGTATAGTGAGTCGTGTACGCATATCACTCATGGCCGATTTCTTCACTCGTAGTTATCCTACGATTAAGTTATCCATTAGTTAACGTGAGTTAACTGGAGATTTCAATTTCGTCACATCAGTTTAAGAAATAACCCCCGAATATTTTTGTCCTAAGGATAAATATTGGGCTGACTTTGTACCTGGCAGTTAACTTACTGATGTCAGTGTGTGCATAAAACCTCTACAGCGTAGAGTTTACATGGCACTGTCCATGCTTGTACAACTATTCTTCGAATGTCAAATATAAAATGAATAATATTTTCCTCCCATTTGTAAAAATTTTGATTGTTTCAGTCAGGTTCCGCACAGTAATCGGTGTGGTGCTGCACCAAAACCGTACATTTTCTTCCAGCACCGTACTGAGTTGGGCGCAGAATAGTAACCATTCGGATTCCAATATTTCTGTGTCCAAAAAAAAACGAACAATTGAGCGCGAAAAATCAATATTTCAAAAATTTATTAACTAGCTTTTTTACCATACCTGCACCGTAAGTTTGAATTCCTACAAGGTTTGAAGGAAAGAGAGTCGTTCTTTTAATTGATGCACAAACAAATGATAAAAAACATTCCATGCGCCATTCTTCCAACCAACAGAGGCCAAAATTTAAACTTTCAGGTGCTAATCTGGTGAAAAACCGTATGCACACCACGGAGGAAAGTAGGAAATCCCAATCCTAGCGTTTGCCACCCTTACCTTCGGCTCGGGCAGGCAATTATACACTTGGTTTGGAATACCCTACTTTCTTCTCTTGATGGGTAATATACTATTAAGACGGAATAAATTAATAGCCGAATTTTAGTATATGTTTTAGAGGGCCAATTTCGCCCTAAATTTAAATTTATTATTTTTGGAGCATATTGATTACTGATACATGACAGAAGACTAAAAAAAAGTAAAAAGGATAAAAAAAATCAAATATTAAAACTTTTTAGGGGAACCGATTTCGCCCCAAATTTAAAGGTGTGTAATTTTCCACAGACGCGGCATAGTGAGACCAAAAACATGTTAAGGGGCCCATATTGCCACAATCCCTTCCCCTACTTTCATTACTCAATAAAGTATAATTAAATTACACAGACTTTAAATTATCTTACTTACATCTGCACATAAATTGTAACTAAATTGATAAAACAGAGGAGTGTACCCTCAGAATTATAAAGGTGAGTTAGATATTCATACTGATGAAGTTCGGTAACTAATTCAGATGCATACAGAGTATTCCCCCCACCCACCCCCCACACATACACACACACACAAATAAATTGACAGCCCAAAACAAAAGGCACTAAGCACACCTGTTGACACTATATCTAATCTTGCACACACAAACACATGCATACACTAAGGTTTATCCGTGAACAATCATCATCATTATGTAGAATGCATCCACACGTATACAGATATAATCTCACAAATCTTGTAGAAAACGAACAACAAACCCAATCCGTACAGTATAGTATATAGAGACAAGAGTAGAGGCCAGATAAATACGAGTAAAGAAAAAAGAAGAAACATCTCCTGCCGTGAACCTAACCTGTTTTATCCCTCTCCAGAAAGTTTATTTTGATTTATCGTGTCGTCGCTAAAAAGATGTATTGTTATGACATTACTGGGGTCCCTTTTGTAGTTTAGCTACTACGTAGTCCTATAGCTACAACGCTATTGAACTACCATCCACATAATACTAAAACTACTATTACAACAGTTTAAGATTAGGAGAAAATGAAAAATAGAATTGAACTAAAAAATGGCTAGTGGTGTACGATAACTAAAATAGAATAAATACCTCTTAATTTTCCATGCCCCTTGACTTGGGAGTAGAACGTTGCAAAAAAAAAAAAAAAATTCAAATAGGGGACTCGATTCCCCTGGTTGAGTCCCCTAAATATATAAATGGAGAAAAAATTCGTTGGACAAAGAAGAGAAAGAAGTACGAGACAGTGACGGCACACTCTGATTTCATTGAGAAAAAGGGAACGAGGGTAACTTAGGGGATCAAAAAACGACCCCTCAGATTTTATTTTTGCGTCAATGAAAAGTGCAATGAACCCCTTGTAAAGCTAACGGGATTTAGGTAATTTTTTCTTTGTGCCTTGTGTTATGGGGTTTTGTGTAGGGTAGCTGTGAATCTCAAGCTTTACTTAGTAACCGGTAGATTTTAGTGTCATGTAAAAAATTGGGGCAGGTGAGTGTGAAAATCGAGGAGGTTGTCATTTTAATATTCTGATATATGTATAATATAATGAGAAAAATAGTTTTACAATGACGTGATCTGAATAATTACTGGATAGGTAGAGGTATTATTATGGGAAGCTGTGCGTAGTATCCATAGATATATGAATATGAAAGTCTTTCTATACGCATATTCTTTTATTATTATTTTCTTTCAGTTTGAATAGTTAAGAGTGACGAATGCATTTGGAGGTCGGTGACCTAATAAAAATGCCCGTTGAGAGAAAAATATTATTTATGGAAATCTATTTTTACAGTGGTGAAATTTATATGTAATGGGAGTTATCGAAACGGTAGCAAAGGATTATTTTTTTTTTTCAGATAAAAACACATGCGTTGTATGAGGACTTTTTTATTACGTGTTTGTACATACGGCTGATTTTATGGGCTATGTGACTTTATTCTTAAAAATAAGTTTTTTCGTAGCGGCAGATTTTGTCACTGTCACAATTTTTTTTTTTTTTTCGTAAAAAAAAAATTGTGAAATTCTACACAGATGGGGAGAATAGTGCTTTGTTATTTTTGTGCACTAAAAAAATTGGAAACTATGAAGAAAGGTGTTGAAATTAAAAAAACATATAGAGATAAATGAGTTCATAATTGTTATTGTAAAAAATATTTTAGTAAAATTAGTGAAAGAATAAAAGTTTCAGAGATGTTTTCAAAAAGAATTATATATTTTATTGAAATATTTCCTGTTAGAAAAATATTTTTTTGATAAATAAGCCAAAATGAAAAGAACAATTACTTCTGAGAAAAAAACTTTTTAAACCAAATATGTACTTTTTTGAGTTAAATTACCATTAATTAGGGTGTGCAAATAGTTAAAACTTACGAATTTCAAAATTTCCAACAATTCGAATTATTTGTAAATTTTCTTCTAAACGACTCAACATAGTAATATAGATTACTAGTTGACATTACAACATAATAATAGTTTTCCGAATAATTCCAATTTATGTCAGAGATAAATATAGTTCAGACACGAATCTCGACTCAAATCGTGTAATTTGAAAAGTTACAAATAATGCAAAAAATTTCAAATAATTTAAAAATTGACAAATAACTTGAAAAGTTACGAATGATTCGAAAAAATTTGAATTGTTCGAATAGTTTCGAATTATTCGAATAGTTTCGAATTATTCGAATAGTTTCGAATTGTTCGAATAGTTCCAAATTGTTCGAATAGTTTCAAATAATTTGAATAGCTTCGAATGATTCGAAAAGTTTTGAATAATTGGGAAATTTCAATTATTCGATCAAAAAGATATGTTCGATTCGATTCACACACCCCTACCATTAATTCTAAAATTATTTTAGCATTGAAAAAAAATATTACTCAATTATTTTTCTAAAAAATCTGCTCATTCAAAGACTCACATTCGTCCCATTTCATAAATACCCCCTACTTTACATACTCAAATTAACTATTTAATCTATTGGGAAAGAAAAAATAATATCAATGACTTTTTTAATGATTCATAATCAATGACACTCGAAATATCAGATTAAACTCGAATGTAATTGATGCGAAATATATTGCATTGATTCAATGTGAAGTTTCCTAACTAGAATTTTTCATAAAAACCTGACAATTAATTAATGTAATTGAATATTCCTTCACACAACTTAAATACAATAACTAATATTTTAATTATCAAATTTAACAAATTTAATATCAAACATCATATTCATTGATAATCACTTCATCCCCATAAACCATTAATATAACAATATTTATTGAATTCAAAAATAAATATATTATCTGACAATTTTCTTCAATAAAACATCCAGATTTTATAGTCTAATCAACAAGTTCAAAAACGTCTTAAATAGACATAAAGCTCCTAAAAATATGTATGATAGCTCATTGGATGCGGAATGATGTCTAGAAAAATGTTTTTTAAGGGCTTATTAGCACATGAAAAATTGCGATTGTTTTCTTTTTTCTTCTTTTTTTCTTGATTCGGTTCCTTGTTTTTCAATTTCTTCATCATCTTTTAAGTCTTTGGATTCGTTATGAGAATCATCAGAATCAGAATCGTTTTTAACAATAAAAATAATAAAAAAAAAAAATAATTTAGGGAATATACCTGTAAAAAATAGAAAAATTAGAAAATAAATCCAATTATTAAATAAAAGATGACATTTTTCTGTAAAAAAATAATGTAGAGACCTCCAATAGAAAGTGATTAAGGCTTATTTTAGTAAATAAATAATTAAATTTTAGCAAAATATTAATAATTCTAATGATAAATAAATGAAAACTGATCGATAGCAGAATGTAAATGAGGTAAGTATAAATTAAAACTAGTATAATATTCAAACAAAATTATATATTTCTATGATTTATATGTAATTAGAAAGATATTTTATCATAGAAGAAAAAAAGTTATTGGGTCCGTAGCTGTATCTATATTATTCAATAAATTATAAGCTATGAAATTTCAAAAAATATCAAAAAAACCTTAAATTTTTATAAACAAATGCTTATAACAACTGATAAACAATAGTTACAGGATCGACTTTGAATTTATTTCAAAGAGAAATAAATCCTTTATAAAAATGACTTGAGTGTTCTTTACCGTATCTTTTATAGTTTAAAAGTTATAACAATTTATAACTTGACAAATTATGTAACGGCTGTAATTTCATTAACATATAATATTTAAAAATGCTGTAAAAAATACACAAAAATTTTTTTCTATAATTTGTTTTATATGGTTGTTTTTTTAATTTTTTGTAGCTTTCGAAAAAAATATAACGATTAATATTAATTGTTTATAACAAATTGTTAAGTTAATAAATAATTGAATTATTTATTAAAAAAATGTATTTCTTTGTTAATCCGTTGAAAAGAGTCAAAGATGATTTTTAAGAAAAAAATAATTTCTTAACTAATTATTTAAACAATTGAAATATGAAAAAAACGATTTTAAACAATTAAAAAATTTATTTAAGAAAAAAATTTTTTTTTAAATCATTATTTCACCTATACAATAAGATGGTAAAAAAAATTTTAAAACATCCCAAAATTGTCTATTTGTTTATAAACAATTTCTTAACAAATAGCGTAAAATTTTTTTTTCCACTGTTAATTAATACCTATGGTAGATGCAAAAACAGCAATAATAAGATATTACTGAAAAAAAATTCTTTTCATAACATTTCTTAGAAATTTCATTTTTTGTTAATTAAAAAAAATTATAATTAACAAAATAATAAACATTAAAAAATTTTTTTTTTCATTACTTTATTGAGTACCTAAATGATAACAGCTCCACAAAGGAAAAAATTTATAGATTAATTATTTAAACTTTTATACCGTAATTTATAAAAACAGAGATTGGAAAAAAATTAGTTAATTAACAATGGTGTAAATTTTTGAAAAATCGATATAAAATTTTTTTCTCACCGAGGTTGTTTTCGTTCAAGTGTTTAGATTACACCATAATTTATTCAAATTTTCAAATTGTTGTTCAATACTATAAAAAAATTATTTTAGGTGATACACCGGCTTTTTAGACGGCACGCCTATGCCGTAACGACCTCGCGGAGCCCTATTTTCAGCGTTAAAAAAAAATTATAAATAATAGAGATAGAATTCCGGGAGTTATGACTTTTTTATTGGAAATTTCCTCCTCTTTCAGGATCTTTTTTCAAAATTCCTTAAATATCATTATTTTAGAAATTATTAAGGAAAAACCAAATTCCTTTTTTTTTTAATCTTTTTTTGTTTATAACAATCGCAATTTTTCATGTGCTAATAAGCCCTTAAAAAACATTTTTCTAGACATCATTCCGCATCTAATGAGCTATCATACATATTTTTAGGAGCTTTATGTCTATTTAAGACGTTTTTGGACTTGTTGATTAGACTATTAGTCAATTATACATTATTGATATATTATGTTTTAATAGAAAAAAGAAAAAAAAATCCATTTTTCGAATTATCTATTTATATAAAACCTTAATATGATTTTCTATGATAACAATGTTAGTTTAGGACGTGCTAGTGACACACTTTTTAAGATTAACATCATGGTCAATAAAGTGTGAATTTTCACGATAAAGAGCTCAAATATTATAATTTTATCTGCTATCAGTTATCACATATATCCAATTTAACGATGACGTCCAATTATTTGATAGAAGCTATACAAATACTTCTCTCTCTCTATCTATTTATCTATCTGTGTATATACTATGTATATACATGCAAAGATGTTTTCTATTTAGTAAGCGTCTATACCGTCGAGTCTTAATATATATATATATATATATATATATATATATATATATATATATTCTTATATATATATATACTGGTGACGCAGGATTTCATTACATTTAAATAGTTTTTTTGTTCGTTCGTAGATATTATGTAAATTATTCTCCGGGGGTTGTTGTTCTTAATTCTATCCTCGGTCACGTACTGGCTATTATGACCAAAGATATCTCTTGAGATAGATCTCATTCTTGATGAAGAGGCTTATTCATTTCTTTTCTATTACGTCCAATCGAATGTGTACAGCCAAAGATGTTGTTATTCACTCGTAAAATATAGTTTATTCGATTTTGGTTATTAAGTAAATAAAAAATAAAGGATTAATTGCAATTCAATTTATAACAATATTTTTAAAATAAAGAATTACATTAAATCATGGTAAAACTTGGTTTTGATTGATGGTTTTAAAATTCAATTAACGATTTTAAAGTCATGCAATTTTTCGCAGTACCATTAACATCGCAATTGATGATTATCTTTCAAGTAATTGAGATTTTTAGCGACGGAAATGGAGTTGATTTCATCGGGGTGTGAGTAGTTGAAAGGGTGGTGTTGTATAGAATACGTACCTAAAGGTTTAGACCCACAAATTTAACACTTCAAACAAGTGTATGGATTGATACAAACTAATACACACGCACCTAGGACCATGTCGTATAACCATGTACAAATATAGTATGTAATGACGTTTCGCGTAATCTCCGTTGCCCGTAAATTGCTGAAGGGCCTGTGGGAACGCTAGAGAATCAACGACATGCTTTTCCTTTGTGTACGACTAAATTAGCGGCCATATTATTTTGAATTCCATGTAACACTATTTATATTTATGTTTCGAGTACATTGAGAAAAAAAAATCGGTCTGTCGGTTGACCCTGCGGGCCAGCCCCAAAACTTCCCGCTGTTTTCGACCTCAAAGAGCTCGAAAACATTAGTGTAGATATATTTTCGAGCTCTTCACATGCTATCACATGCAATTGTTTTTTTATGATCTTTCCAAGCTCTAACAAGTTACCTGTTATGCTGAAGATTGAAAATTTAAGAATCGAAAATCATCAATGAAGCGGTTTTTAAAATTTAGTTCTTAATTTTGTTCAGTAAAATAAGTGTATTAAGGCAGAAATCAATGTCGGGGATCAAAATCAAGATTTAAATAAATTTTGACTCATGTAAGAAACAATAAAATATGAAATATCCGATAAAAATTTTAAAAACTACGTTTTATCGATTTTTTTGTTGATAATGTGATTTAAACTAAAAACCAAGTTCGATGACATTATATGATCGAAAGAAACCATAAAAAAGATGAGTTGGTATAATATCAGGCACATTTTAGTACGTTATATTCTGATTTATCCGGAAAAAATAACATAAAATGTTATTTTTTTAACTTTTCAACGCCGATATCTTTTGAACTAATCAATCGATTTTGATAGCTGACGTGGCAATCGGCGCGTTTTATTGAATTCTAGAGCTGATTAGATTTTGATGTCGATCGTATAAGTCGTTTCTGAGAAATCAATAAAAAACTAAAAAAAAAATTTTTTTTTTTTTTCGTAATTTGCAAATATTTTCGAGTCTATTCGATCAAAAAATCTGAAATCTTCAGGAAAGTTGACGGCCAACAAGCTCTTTCGATTGCCACCTCAACCATCCAAATCGATTCATTAGTTAAAAAGTTACAAAGAGTTTACATACATACACACACACACACACACACACACACACACACACACACACACACACACACACACACACACACACACACTCAGACATCATTCTGAAAATAGTCAGAATAGCTTCCTAGGACCTCAAAACGTCGACATGTGATGAAAACTCGATTTTCAAAAATCGGGGTGAAAACAATAACTTCCCGAAATTTTTGAAAATCGTCGATTTTCTTAGCGGGAAGTTAAAAATACTTTTGTTAAGAACATTTACTTGATACAAGAACATATATTCTTGATAATTTTCAAGAATATATAATTTTGTCTCAAGAATTCGTAGAATTGAAGGAAATAATTTTTATTTAATTCAAGTAAAGCTATTCTTTTGTTTACTCATAATATAATATCAAATTTATATAATAACAAAAATAAATTTGATGCTCTTTTCTCAAGAAATTGATAATTAATAATAATAAAATAAATATTTTGAACGGATTTCTCGAACCAAGAAATTCTTGTTTCGAGAAATATACGAAAATAGTACTTTTTTTTTCTCAGTGTATTTGACTTAAATCTAGCTAGTAACAGTCCGATTTTCGAAAATCGAGTTTTCATTAGATATTGACGTTTTGAGGTCCCTGTGTGTGTATGTATGGATGTGCGTAAACTAATTTTTGTTACACGATATCTTTGAAGCGAATCAACCGATTGGATCGAGCTTGGCGATGATTGAAAGGATTCATCAAGACTTCCGGGAAAAAATGATCAGCCCTGATCAAACATGAGCAGACATGAGTCTTCAGCCCTGATCGGAAATAAAAAATGGCCAGGCATGATCAGACCTGAAGCGTTAAATACGCTCAGGCCTGATCATACTTGATCATACCTGTTCATGTCTGATCATGCCTGATATATGGGATTAAATTTAAAATCTTAGCTATAATTAAATATAACTATCTTAGTTATATTTACATATAGCTAACGTAGTTATAATTATATATAACTTACATAGAATTTCATATAACTATTAACCAATAATTAATAAATTATATATAAAACTTTGTTGACTAAAAATCTATCATGTATAAGATATAAAATTTTGTTGACCAAGAATCTATCACGTATAAGATTTTTATTACTTGAGGTTCATAGAAACTAACTTTTCAAGTCAATCTCTTAGGTCAACGGGTAGCAGGTTAAACTTCCGAGCGCAAGGTCTACGGTTCGAATCCTGCACACCCCCTATTTTATTTTTTTATTTTTATAGAAATAATTATATATAATTGTTGAGACAAACCGCTTTTATTTTCGCGATCTTTACCAGCAGCCACCAGAATTCGCGGGTTGAACCCTGGCCTAGGCTGGCCTCTAACAAATTTTTATTTCACTTGGACAGAGCAGTGGGCTGGGGTTCTTGCACAGCAAAGACCCGCACTTATTCAAACATGGCAACGTATGTAAAGTTCACTAACTTACCTCACGGCTTATGACTTATCAATAGATTTCTTATTGTTGACGAACTTATCAATTCTTACTTAATTAATGATACTTTTATTAAACGATTGAAGGATCTTACCAGTAAAATAGGATATGAATAAGATGAACAAATAGTAGGTAAAATGAATGATTAACAATATGTGCAAGTTTATTGCCAATTATAATAATAAAAATTACTTACAAGAAAATGCAAGCGCTGGGTGTAATGTAGAGAGATGTGTGGCACAGTATAAATTTATATTACGAGGATCTCGCCAGTACGTACAGTGATAGTTACTTAAACTAACTTTACTTATAGAAATTAATAATTAAACAATAAAATATAATTGCAAGATAATTGCCAATAATGTACAGAATATCGCAAGTTAATTGCCTGAATTATAATTAGGTTTTTGCAAGTAAATTGCCGGAATTAGTACTGAATAATTGATATAAGAACGTCCGTACGCTAATTGATCCAGGATCGAAGTCTAAGTTGTCTAACCGATAATTGAGGGTCTGGGACTTGCCTCTGAACTCTGTCCCCACTTCACCCTTACGGTCATGCGTCAACGTGAAAATAAGTCATGTGACCACGGCACTATGACTTGTGTAGTTTCAGACGACAAGAAGACGGGGAAAAATGGGAACCGCAAGGCTGAGGACGACGAAGACAATTCACATTGTCTCATTGTATAATATAGTTATACATAACTATATATAATTATCTAGGGCCATTTTTTATCTATAATTTTTTTACCCGGATGGGCCTGAACAGACATGAACATACATGATCAGACCTGAACATGTCTGGCCAGGCCTGGTCAGGCATGGTCATTTGTCATGTCTGATCAGGCCTGAAGACTCATGCCTGTTCATGTCTGATCAGGTCTGATCATTTTTTTCCCGGGATGAGCATGACTGTTCGTGCTTAGTCAGGCATGCCCATGCATGATCAGGCCAGAACGTATTTAACGCTTTTGATATGACCATGTCTGTTCATGCTTAGTCAGACATGGTCATGAATGATCAGACCTGAAGTATTGACTTCTTCAGACATGATCATGCATGAACAGGCATGATCATATATGCACAGGCATGATCATGTATAATTTCAGGACTAGTCATACATAAAGAGACATGATCATGTCTGAACATTTTTACCCGGGTTATTTCGAAATCGATCGGTCTAGTAGTTTACGAGTTATACGAAAAATTCAAACTTAAAATTGTTTTTTTTTTAGGTTTTTTTTTTATATAACTCATAAACTACTTGCGCGATCCGCTTCAAAATGGATTTAGTTCTAAGTTCTGATGAGTTCATTCAACTGCGACCATTTATTATTTTTTTTGGTTGAAAAACATAACAAACATTTTTTGACTTCGAAAAGCACAAAAATTTACACACGGAGAAAAAAATATAGTAATTTTTACTAAAAAATATGGGTAAAAATTACTATATTTAGATTGTAATGTTGAACCGCTATTGAAAATATAGGAAATATTATTAATCACATTAGTA
Organism: Microplitis demolitor; assembly: GCF_026212275.2. Classification (NCBI taxonomy): domain Eukaryota; kingdom Metazoa; phylum Arthropoda; class Insecta; order Hymenoptera; family Braconidae; genus Microplitis; species Microplitis demolitor. The sequence goes on from NC_068545.1 coordinate 8,928,337, forward strand.
TATTTTACTTATCGTGGTTAGTAATTTTTACAATACGGATAAAGGAATATTTACTATACTGCTTAGTAAAATATACATCTCAAATATGAAATAGTATAAAACCTCATTAGTAATAATTGTAAGTCGTTTAGTAATTTTGAAAGTACGAATATTGGAATATTTACTATACTGTTTAGTAAAATATACATCCCAAATATGGAATAGTACAAAACCTGCTTAGGAATAATTGTAAATCGTTTAGTAATTTTTAAAGTACGAATATTGGAATATTTACTATACTCTTTAGTAAAATATACATCGCAAATATGGAATAGTACAAAACCTGCTTAGGAATAATTGCAATTAATAATTACAATAAGCTTCCGTAATTTGAAAAGTAAGAAATAAAATTAACTGATTGTAAAAAATAATATATTTATACGAATTATTAATAAATGCATAATGCATTTTTTTATCTTAATACATGAATCTTTTCATACTTATAAACAAATATATATATGTGACTATTATAAAGATTTATAAACAATTAAATTTTTAAAGTATAATTAATTAATTTGAAATCATTGATTCGAGCATAGTTGACTGTACACTAGTTGACAATTTAGTGTTAACTAGATTTATAACTATTTATCTAATTTAAAAATTATTCATCATAAAAAATTCAGTGAGTCTATAAAGGATAAATAAATGATTCAATTTGCTATTATTGTTATAACAAAACATTTAATTTAAAAAGTTATTGTCATAGTACAATATGATGTGTATTTGTAGGAAACGACATTAATTATGATTATATATAATAATATAATAAATATTAAAAAGTAAATAATAATAACTTATAATAATATATAATATATAATAATATAATATATATATATATATATATATATATATATATATATATATATATATAATAATCACAAGCACATGCATATATATTTCACCTTCACTCAAATAATCACTATACAATTTTATAGGTTATGCTTCCTGAAAACAGGTTAACAGTACACACTATTCCAAAGCGGTTTGGGCAGAACTGAGTGGAGCGCACGCCGGGTTACAACGATATGGTTTCAACATAGTACAAAATTACTAAACGTTTAGTAATTTTTGTATACTATGTAGTAGTATTTCTTATGCGCATAATAAAATTCATAATACACGTAGTAAATTTTATTTCATGAATAGCAAAATTTATATTCCGTTCAATAATTTATCAAAAATCAGAAATGTAATATTTACTATATTGCTTTGTAAAATATACTTTCCGTTGTATTGTATTTATTAAAAATTAATGTAATAAAATTTACAACTCTGTTTAAAAAAAATTCAATCATGATAGTAAAAAATCTATTGCGTATAGGAATTTTTAAAATCTGCATATTGTAATAATTACTGAACTGTAAATTTTACTAAACGTTTTGGAATAATTACAAAATGAAATGTATTTATTCATTTCTGTTAGTAAATTTTACTAAAATATTGTAATTATTACTATATTTTCGAGACTCGTTTTCTCCGTGCAGAGAATAATGTTTTCGGGTCGGCCTACATGGTCGACCGTTTTTCAGATTTTTTAATAATTTTTATTCATGTTCATAGTGGTGAAATATAAAAATCGCTGAATGCTAGAATATTTTTTTTATGCCAGTTTTATATATAAAAACACCAATTAGTGTCGAGCATGTACAGTTAACCAGGATTAAAATTCAAAACATTTTTTTCCGTTAGTCAATAACACCGGTTATCTGAATCAAACGCTAAAATAAAAAACTAATGAATGATAAGTGATGACAAAAAAAATTAGCCGTTATTGATTTAGATGAAAACCAGTCGAGAGACAGCTGTTAAGTGTGCATGCCGCTGATAACCTCATCTATTAGTGTCCTTTATAGATTTTTCCAACTAAAATATCGTTCCACATTGAACGGGAAAAATATATATAGAGGGTATCGGTCTGATAGATTTATAGAAGGTGATAAGTACCTGATACGAACTTAACACAAGCATGGGTCCACTAGATAAGTTTAAAGCTGATGGGTTTTAGTCGTGACATTCGTCAAGTGCTTGAAGAGAGTCCAAATGGAATGCTCAATGTATATGTTAGCCGTCCGTTACCACCAGTATATATCTACATGCGTCACGGTACATGCTGCAGCAAGTATACATTTCTGTTCTATTCGTCAGGTATACCATATACATTATATACACCCCAACAGCTAAAACGGACCAAGTAAACTCAGTTTAACGTCTTGACTAGGCATTTCCGCTCTGCATTATTATTTAAAATTCAACTGCAGTGATGAAAACAAACTTTGTTCACAAATTAAAACATTATTATCAAATAAACGCACTACTTTATTTATTATTTTCAAGTCTATTGCTAATATAACATAAATATTCATGCCATCAGAAAAATTTCTTTTTTCATTTTCAGACAGAACAGAGTAGACTAAAAAAATAATATAGTAAAATTGACTACATTGGATAGTAGAGTGACCCAGAAAATTCATCTTTTTTTTTGTTTTCGAATCTTATATAAAAATTCGCTGATTTAAGATATTTTCAGAACCTTTTCCAAAAATCAGCCCAATAAGGAATCTTTAAGAGGTTGCTCAAAAATTTTGAAAAATTCGAAAAGTGATTGAAGTTCGAATTATTTTTTTTCTAACTTTTTCTTTCTCGTGGTAGCAATAGTTTATATCTGTAAAATAATGAATATGCTGAAAATTTTAGCCCAAAATTTAAATAATTAAACGTCACTCAAAAATTTTGAATGTTTCCGAGTGCTCTGTCTTTTGAACATTTTCAAGCGACCATTGGATATTAATAATAAAATATTTCAATTTTCACCACCAATTTATTTCATAACGAATTAAGATAGAACACGAAACATGAAAAATAATTAGTTGTTAACATACTTTTTATTGTTTCATTGAATTTTTTGATTTCTTACATCCCGCTAAGAGAATCAACGATTTTTGAAAAATTCAGGAAGTTATGGTTTCCAACCTGATTTTCGAAAACCGAGTTTTCATCAGATGTCGATGTTTTGGGGTCCAAGGAAGCTATACTGACTATTTTTAGAATTATATCCAAGCACCTGCACGCGCGCGCGTGTGTGTGTGTGTGTGGGTGTCCGTGTGCGTGTACGTGCGTGTGTGTGTGTGTGTGTGTGTATGTGTGTGTGTGTAAACTCGCTATAACTTTTTAACTAATAGTTTACTTCTCCTAGTACTAAACTTAGTGGCCAAAAATTGCCGTAGTCGAAAAAAAAGTTGAATAAAATAGACAAAAATCTGGTGAATCGTCCGGTACAAAAACCAAGCAAAAAAAGTTCTAATTTTTTTTGTTATTAACAAAAACGTTTTGCAAGTAAGGTCTCAGTCGACTTTAACGGAATACTGGACAAAGATTTTTCCCATGCAGTTAATGAAATGTACAAATTAAAATAATTCAATCTTTTCTGAATCATTTGGTCACAAAGTTTGTATGAAAATGTTAATTATTAATAATGAAAAAAATTGTTTAATTTAATCAACCCAAAAAATTCTAGCCTAACAGCTGCCATTTGTACTGACCTGGTCTGCGCATCTCCATAGTGGGGAGAAGTTGCACGCGTTATCACGATTTACTTAAAATGCCAAGCGCGTGAACTATTTTATTTCAGGCAATCATTGATTTTAATTTTATAAATTCAATTAATTAATTATTAAGTACAGTCAACTTTGGTTATAAGTTACATCGGACGCTCACTCACTCTCACGTCAATTTAATTTTTTCCTGTAAGTAAGAGTATAGACAGAAATATAACTTATAACCAGTCTACTGTATTTGTTACAATTGATAAAATTAATAAAAAAATTTTATGGACCCTGATGTTAAATATGAATTATAAAATAAGTAGCAAGCAAATTAAAAAAATAATTCTCAGATATTTTTACGAATATTAAAATTGTAATTTGGAATTAGGGTAGTAATGAAATATCTTATTAAATTCTCATAAGCTTAATAGCCAGATTATTTACAATATTTAAAACTTAGCATTTTTTCTTTTATTTATTGTATCTGTTTCTCTCTGAAACATTTTTCGCCAATTATTCTTGCTTCTGATACTTTTATTATTATTATTATTATTATTATTATTATTATTATTATTATTATTATTATTATTATTATTATTATTATTATTATTATTATTATTATTATTATTATTATTATTATTATTATTATTATTATTATTATTATTATTATTATTATTATTATTATTATTATTATTATTATTATTATTATTATTATTATTATTATTATTATTATTATTATTATTATTATTATTATTATTATTATTATTATTATTATTATTATTATTATTATTATTATTATTATTATTATTATTATTATTATTATTATTATTATTATTATTATTATTATTATTATTATTATTATTATTATTATTATTATTATTATTATTATTATTATTATTATTATTAATATTATATGCTTGTAGTTACTTTTATAAAATAATCACAGAACGAGGATCTTACCAATTCTATTTTTTATTATTGTCTCTAATTACAATTTGATTAATTGATATTTAATAATTTCAGCTTGAATTACTTTCGAGTATGATTTATTTGTAATTCAAAATAGAATAAAATAATTCAATTGTCGCGAAAACATTGAAATAATTTTTAGATAATTTGGAAATTTATAATTTTTGTAGAATTCAAACATTTTTTTAAATATTAGTACCGTATATTTTATTAATTTTAATAATTTTATCAATAGTAATAAATATTTATAATTAATTAATTGAATTTATAAAATTAAAATAAATGATTGCCTGAAATAAAATAGTTCACGCGCTTGGCATTTTAAATAAATCGTGATGACGCGTGCAACTTCTCCCCACTATGGAGATGCGCAGACCAGGTCGGTACAAATGGCAGCTGTTAGGCTAGAATTTTTTTGGTTGATTACATTAAATAATTTTTTTCATTATTAATAATTAACATTTTCATACAAACTTTGTGACCAAATGGTTCAGAAAAGATTGAATTATTTTAATTTGTACATTTCATTAACTGCATGGGAAAAATCTTTATCCAGTATTCCGTTAAAGTCGACTGAGACCTTACTTGCAAAACGTTTTTGTTAATAACAAAAAAAATTAGAACTTTTTTTGCTTGGTTTTTGTACCGGAAGATTCACCAGATTTTTCTCTATTTTATTCAACTTTTTTTTCGACTACGGCAATTTTTTGCCACTTAGTTTAGTATTAGGGGAAGTAGACTATAATAAACATTGAGATGGTTCTTGCGGCAATCGGAAGAGTTTGTTAGCCGTCAACGTTCCTGAAAATTTCAAATCGATTGTGTTACATTCTAGCTTATCTACTAATTAGACAGAATAATTTTAAATTGACTAGGTTGACGTCGTTAGGGTGTCGATAGACCCCAGGTGCGTCAGCTGTTGACCTTCTTCTATTTGATGCAAAAAATTTATCTACTCCCCATGGTGGAGATTATGGTCCCCATAAGTCGGCCCAAATAATCCCTTTCTGACGTAGCTTCTTCGCCTCCGCTGGTGCGTACGTGTCTCTGCCGGTGGCCTTGAAATAGGCCTCAGAATAATACCCGTAACGAGGGTCGTGGAACGGGATGCTTCCACTAGGTGGTTGGACGGATGGAACGTCCACTGGAATCAACTGCCAACCCTCACTGATACCAGTCCAGAAGATTGGGTTCTCCCGTGAATCCTCCTCTGCACAGGAAGGGTTTTTAAGGTCGGGTTTCTACGTAAGGACGAGCGACTCCAGCTGTTGAAAAATCCCACCTCTAGGCGAGGACGTTGGTGAACTGAACGACCGAGATCCTCGTGAATCGTTCGGATAATCCGGCGTAATTGAGGCTTAGGGATTACTTCTACAGCCGGTAACAGCGCTCAGGTAGAGTACCAGGTCACCGGTGTCAGCGTTCCCGATAGCAAGACAGGAGACGAGGACCGCCGGTGGCAGCGTGCCTCCAGGTAAAAGCGGTTTTTAATGATTACTATGTGTCGTAGTGACAGCTTTATTGTTTAAAAATGAACGAAGAGGCAGGACCAAGTCAACGTAATTTTGATCAGAATTCTTAGCTCTCTTAGATCTCGCGATCTACTGACTTGATTCTGTCACTCCTTGGTATTATACATTATCAAAAGCGTTAACGTTGCATCTCAGGTTTCCTATGAGAGAATCGTCGTGGCCCGGGTCTCATGCGTCGTCATCTGTTTAGACTATCCGCGAGCCACAGCGATTTTCTTATCGCAAGAGATTTCCGTTACATTGTTGGTGATGAATAAAATAATATCGCTAACAGAGTAACGATTTATTAATTTATTATTTATTTATGATTCTAAGAATTGTCGAACCGTTTATTCGCCTACCGTGGCGAATAAATAATTCGAGACTTCAAAACAAAATTTCCTAAAATTTTTATTTAAATTTAATTAGAGCCAGAACGTGACAATTGATTGAATACATTCTAAGATATAGAAGAAAATCGGAAAATAATTTGTTTTCGAAATATTCCAGAAACTACTCAATTGATCGATTCTAAAATTTGCTCAGCTCTAGAACTTGATAAAAGGCGACGATTGCTGCCTCAAACATCTCAATCGGTTAATGCCTTCAAGAGGTATCGTTGGAGAAAGAAATGGTGAAAAACGTTTTTTTCCAAATATCTTTGAAACGACTAAGCCGATAAATTTCAAATTTTAATCACCTCTAGAACTCAATAAAATGTGTCATTTGCGACACTTCACGTTGAATTCAGCAGATTGGTTCAGAAGATATCGGCGTCGAAAAGTTAAAAATATGATATTTTATGTTATTCTTTCCGGATAAATCATAATACACTCATATGCCATAAATTAAAGGAACAGAAAAATTTTAGAAATTTTTTAGTGATATTTGCAAGACCGTAACTTCGTAAAAATTAATCGTATCGGGATTATAAAAAAAGCATTTTATAGCTTGAAATCTCAAGTTGCGGCGTATTTTTATCAAAATCTTTTTAGAGCTTCAGCTATTGCACAAACATGAGAAATACTACAAGACAAAATTTTTCTAATTTTTTCTATTCTTTGCGAGAGTCCACGGGGTGCGAAAAAAATTTTTCAGCTAAACCAATGCATGTGTCGGTTAGCAAGTTCAATCAGCTTTAATTTGCAATTTTTGGAGATTCGTACAACTGGTCGCTGAGATTTCAGCCATCAAACGAAAAATGATCCTTTTGGGTTCGGTCATTGATATTTCAGGTACCAATGATCGCACAGTAAATTTGAGGGCGGTGTTGAAAACTTGGATGAATTCCCTTCAAGACCCTTCCATCAATTTTTGGAAAAAAAAAAAAAAAAAAAAATGTTTTTTTTTTTTATTTTTAACATCCATTAGAAGTAAGTACAAAAAAATGCAAATTTTTTCAGTTTTTTTTTTTGTAAATCAACCGCTACTCTGCAATTATCGATGAAAAAACTAATGTTGCCAGGTACTTTTTTAGCTCAATCTCCCCCCCCCCTCCCATAACCTTGTAAATTTTTAAATTGATCTATCGAGCTGTTATTCGCGGTTGTTTGATCAAAGTTCTGCTAAACAATTAAAGAAGCAAATTTTGTTCTTTTACTTGCCTAATCATAATCTAATTGAAAAAATTATTTTCTTTCGTCTTTTCTTACATTTTGGCGTTAGTTACTCAGCATTTATAAAACTTCATAAAGTTTCATAAAATTATGCTGAAAATGGCCTGATAAAATTTTATGAAAATTCATAAAATTTTACCAAATTTCATGAATTTCTACAACCACCATTAATTTTTCGAAAACAATATTAAATTTTGAAAAAAACATTGCAATTAGATCTTACACATTGATCTAATGGATGAAGGCATTACTGAGACAAACTAATTATATTGTTTATTGACGAAAAAATCCTGGCGACTGCTTGGCTCGAATCTATGTCCTTTAGATTTGAAGTCTTTGCTGCTATTCACTGCACCAAGCCACGTACGTGATCGTGAATAAGTAGATAGTATATTTATCGAGATATGGAGTTTTAGACTTTCATACGAAATTCGATATAACTTTGTAAGATCTTGTGAAAATTTTATATAATTTTGAAGGAACTGATAATTTCATAATGAGATCTATAACACATCACGTTACAGATAACATATGGGCGTTAAATTTTTTTTTTTTTTCAGGAATTAACGTAATTATATTTTATAAGTATACCAGAGACAAAAAAATTTGTTTCCAAAAATCAAATTTTTTTTATACATCTTTATGGCTCCCGGCGTTGGTACCGGGAGCTATAAGGGCGTATAAAAGAGATTATTTTTTCGGGAATCGACATTTTCATAAAATTATATAAAATATCATAAAAATTTTACTTATTTACTACCAAAATCTGAAGGGGTATTGTAAAAATTTTTTTTTCAATTTCTTAAATTTCTTGAAATTACTTTTAGTTATTTCTTATAACATATATATTATTCTTATAAGTTTTATTGAACTAGTACATAGCTATGAAATTGTAAAAATATTATTAAAAATTAATTAGAAACCAAGAGATAAATTTCGTAAGATTTCGTGTAAGGCCAGAACTTCAATTATGTAAAATTACACTATGTTTTATAGAATTTTATAATATTTTATAAGACTTCATAAAATTGCATGAAATTTTATAAAAATATCTAAAATTTTATACCACCAAATCATTGGAATCTTCATAACAATTATGTACAATTTTATGAATTTTAATGAAACTTTGTTTAATTTTATGAAGTTTTACAAAATTTTATGAAACTTCATAGAATTATCTTATGGTTTCTAATAAAATTTCATAAATTTTTTTCCAATTTTACAAACTTTTATAAAATTTTGTAAAACTTTGTAAAATTTCACAAAAATATATAAAATTTCATACCAATAACTATTTGGGATCTCGATAACAATTATAAAAACTTTATAAATTTTAATAAAATTTTATGAAATTTTATAAAATTTCACAGAATTTCACTAAATTTCATTAGTATAATTTTATAAAATTTGTTGAAATTTTGTGAAATTTTATCAACTTTTATAAAACTTCATAAAATTTCATGAAAAAACTTTTTCCCGGGCTTGGAGTCTTCATAGCAATCATGTAAAATTCTATAAATTTTTATGTAATTTTATAAAACTTTATGAAGTTTTACAAAAATTGATAAAATTATGCTGAACTTAATGAAAGTTTACAAAATCAAAGTTTCGGCCTTTCATGAAATTTAACAAAATTTTACAAAATTTCACAAAGTTTTATGAAATTTCACAAAATATTACTAAATTTTATCAAATGTTGCGAAATTTTATGAAATTTCATAGAATTATCTCATTGTTTCTAATAAAATTTCATAAGTCTTTTTCCAGTTTTATAAACTTGTATAAAATTTTGTAGGACTTTGTAAAATTTCATAAAAATATATAAAATTTTATACCAATAACTCCTTCGGAACTCAATAACAACTAAAAATTTCATCAATTTTGATAAAATTATATATAGTTCTATAAAATTTCATATAATCGTATAAAATTTTATGAAACTTGATAAAATTTCACAGAATTTCATTAAATTTCATTAGTATAATTTCATAAAATTTGACAAAGTTTCGTGAACTGTTATCAAAGCTTATAAAACTTCATGAAATTTTATGAAATTTCATGAAAAAATTTTTTTCCGGGTTAAGTAAAATAATGATCAGGAATTTATAATAAATAATAATAAATGATCATATCTATCGATTATCAGTAAAAAATACTAGTATATCACAGATATATAGAACAAAATCATCACAAATTGAAATCGATCATTCATGTATATTATATAAAAATTTATGATGGTTTTTTGTCATATATCTGTGATATACGAGTGAATTTTACTAATAATCGATAGAAATAATCATTTTTTATTAATTGTTATTAATTTCTCATCATTATTTTATTAACTATTTCGAGATATTTATTAATAAGTTGAAATATTGGGTATTTAAGTGATATAGATGAATTTTGTCATGTTTTAAAGTAAATCATCCAAAAATTTTGAGTAGGTCCAAATTTGAGCCTTGATATCTTCCGTACGGCTTGACTTACGGAAATCTTTGTTCAGACCTTTTTTATAGAGCGTTTAATTTTCTAAGACAACATGCATAATCATGCACGACTGAAAATGGACTTGCTTAATCACGCATATTTATCCATGAATCATGCAAACTCATGCCTGGATCATGTACGACCATGCTTGATTCATGCATGACACCTTTAAGTATTAATGAATTATTAATAAGTATACAAACTTTGTAGAAAAATTAAAATATTTTTCTATATCACCCAGAATTTTCGTACACAACGAAAAATAATTAAAAAAATTTTTTTTTCATAGTTGATTAGAAAATTTCAATTATTTCAATAATATTATACATTCAAAATTATTAACAAATAATACGCAATACCATTCAATATGTAGATGTCTAATAAAAAATAATAAAAGATAAAGTTGCAACATTTCAATAACTTCTTAGATAATTGATTTTGCATCGATTTTGATAACCTCCAGATATGATAAACTTGATTCTTTCTTTTTATTTTTGTTTATATATATATATATATATATATATATATATATAAACATGAAACTTGTCCGTGAACTTTAACGCGACACTTAGCGTTTGTTTTTTACTATAGAATCCGTTATCTAAAGCAGCGATGTTTTTTTTTTTGGACTAATCAGTTTTGTTACTGGTGGTGCTTCGCTAATATGGATATCTTGTTTCAGGTATTACGCATCTTATTTACTATGATAAATTAAAAAAAAACATTTAGTATATTACTATGATACAGTATATTGTCATACAAAATTATAACCGAGGGGTTATTCTTGTCAAGTCTGGTCACACCTAAGTATTATATTTGAATAATAGGACGCCACTGGAAGATGGATTCGGCCTTCCAGAATCAGATGTAAAATTTATTGTAAATTAATCAGGGTCGTTTAATACTATTTTGTGAGATAGGAGAGGAATAGTGGAATAGGCTGAAATAATATACATAAAAGTTAATATTATTTAATTATAAAATAAACACTTTACTTTTCCTTTATTAATTTTACTTATGACAAACTAATTCCTTATGACAAACTACTCAGTGAACACATGACCTTGTTTTTTGACGTCATACGTAAGTCATAGAAATGTCACGGCATCTTACGTAAATTTAATGTCAATCTGACATTCTACATTACTTTAATAAGATGTAAAAACTTGACATCAGATTGATGTAAGCATGACTCTTGTATGACGTCACAGTTATGACTTATGTATTACGTACGCTTGACATCAAATTTACATCACATTATTACGTATTAATAAAGTCATTATTGTATATCATAATGACGTAATTTTAAAATCATATATTTATTTCAGTAGCAAAGTCACGGTCATACGTAATATGGATGTGACTCTTAAATCATATCTTTACATCAGTAACAAGTCAGTATTTTATGCAATGCTGATTTAATTTCTGAGTCATAGTGTTTTTATCATCTATTTATCAAAATAAAACAATCATAGAATGAATTTTCAAAAATGTGTGAATGTCTAAAAATAACAAATAATTTCGAACATTTTTGGAGCCAAAGTGATCGATAAACTCAATAATAAATTTCAGACGTTTTAGATTAAAACATTAGCGTGAGCATAAAAAAAGTAACTTTATTTTTTTAGATGATATACCGAAAATATCATTGAGGATGAAAAAGAAAATGTGACGACAGTTTGAACTTTTTTGATATTAAGATTGTAAAGTGTAGTATTAGAATTTTTCAATCGATTGAATTTCAAAAAATTTTGTGAAATTATCTAATGTTTCGCAAAATTTTATATAAGATTTTTTAAATTTCACATCACAACAAAAAATTGAAAAATTTGAAGAATCTTAATTAATTTTTATATAATTTTTTATGATCATTGTGGAAGCCGACAAATATTGTTTTTATAAAATTTCATATGAGTTCATGGAGTTTTTTTAAATTTTGTAAAAATCCATCACGAAAACTTATGAACTCTGTCTTTACTGGCATTTCACTCTAAATACATCAATTAAACACAAAACTTGAACTCTCGTGATGTGGATCAGTGATCAACGTTCAGGACTACCAGCCAAGAGGAGCCGTATTCGAACCCAGCAGACGTCCAGGATTGTTTCATCATTTACTGCTATCAATTCGTGTTTATGAATTTGTGATGCGTTCGCGCGGTAATAATCAAATCAAAAATTCGGTATTAAAATTTTTTTTTTTTTTTTTTTTTTCAAAAATATTTTTTCCGGAGTGATGATTTTGACATCACCCATATGTCATACTGACCTCATGGAATGTCACACAGACATCACATTTACGTCACGTATACTTCATTAGTTTTTCATCATAATCTTACGTAAAAATGTGTGAAATAATGAGTCACACCTGAATCATTCGTGACTTATGTCTTACGTAAATTATGACATAGCGTAAAATCACTCTGACGTCAAATTTATGTCAATGTGTTTACTGGGTACTTTCTTATGGTAAACTAATATTTCAATGGCAAGCTAATTCTTATGACACAGCTACATTCCTTAATTGTAATCGTCCCCTGAACGCTCACACTCACCCACACGTTTTGTTAAAAAACCGTCTTCTGGACGTTAACCAAATTTTCTATTAAAAAACCGTCCGCTGGACGTTAATCGGCAATATTTTAATTTTAATGTCCCTTGGACATAATTTTAATCTAATTGTCCACCGGACCTAAATCGCAGACACTGTTTCATCTACTTAACATTAACTTCGAATCTATCTCTCTTCTTTTCTTCGCTTTGTACTTTCAGTATCACGAAATTTACTTTACTCTATTTTCTATACTCTAAATTCTCAATATAAAATTTCTACATTAATTTATTAATTAATTAAGTTTGTTTAATTTTAAGTAATAATTGATTAATTTTTCCACTTATAGCTTTTTCACTTGATTATTTCTTGATTACTCTAATTTAAGGCCTAGATTTACGGACGGAATTGTGTAATCACTTAATTTAATCGACCGGGTTATAATTAGGACCCGTTATCGATCGTGGACAAATTCAAATTTAAATATAAATATTTACCCTGATAGCCAAGTTGGCGAGAAACTGACGAGAAACTTGCAGCCGCAACTGGAACCAAGTTGATCGCCAACAGTTGGTACCTCCAATAGTTGATGGACATTTTCTGAGAAAGTTGGTGGCAAAAGTTGTAAATCCAAAAAGTTGACGATCACTTTCTGAGAAAGTTGGTGGCAAAAGTTGGTGATCATAAGTTGACGGTAAGTTTACTTTCAATTTCCTCAGAAACTTGAATTCCAGTTGCGGCTCCATACTGCCGCCAACTTTCTGAGAAAGTTGGCGGTAACTTGTAGCCAAAAGTTGCAAAAGCTGAAGTTGTCGATAACTTGTCGTCAAGTTGGTCGGAAACTAATGAATGACCAACTTTTTCTCGATCAACTCGTGTTATCAGGGTAATCATGATAATCTATTTTACCTTGTTACAAAATTTATATATAACACTGGAACTGTTGTGACAGTTTATATGTTGTTACAAATATTCAAAGTTTTAAAGTAAACAAAGGATGAATTTTTTTTCTATTTGTATGCATACTATAATTTCGTATTTTCCAAAAAATTAATTATATAAAAACATTTAATACGAATATAATCCAAACGAGTAACTATAGTAAAAATATGTGTTTAATTAGTATATAAATTAAAATATTTTCTAACAATAAAGTTAGATTTTAAAGAAAATCATACACACTCAACGTGAATTACGATTCGATAAAAAAAATTCGTCGTGAATAAATTTATACGAAATAATTACTCAAAAAATTAATAATTTTTTCTCATCACTTATTTAATTTTTCATTTTTTGGCAATTGAAACAGTAAATGATTTGAAATTTTAATGATAATATATTTGTTTAAAAATTCAATTTATATTTATATATTTTTCTAATAAAATGAATATCGAATAAAATTATCAAATAGCTTTTCACTTCAGTGATTTTTTACTTTACAGAATAACTATTCATATAAATATGAGCTGGGCAAAATAATTACTTGATAGCCAAGTAAAAATTTAAAAGCTTGTTAGGATTTAGAAAATCTAGCAACAAGAAAGAAAAGAAATTACGAACAAGGAAGGTATCCCAAGTGTCCCTCCCCAATTTTGATGTGACTGAGATATGTTAGTCTCGGTCGTAATCTAAAGGACACGTATTTTTTTCAGCTGCGGAGACACATATCAAGAGGTTAAAACCACTCTTCAAAGTTGAAGCTCCAAAGGCCTGTTTTTTAAGTTTCGTATAGTTGCACTTTGAATAATCATATGGGATGAATGACATTATTTTGGTGATGAAAATTATGAAAAATGCCTCTGGTTTCATAATAAAGTAATTAATAGAACAGTTTGCGACGAGATGATTTTCCGGCCCAGTAAAATTGCTCGTAAATAAATTTGTAAGTTGGTTAACTCACCTCGCGACAACGAAGAGGCCAGAAATCACGTAACAACTTTTGTCGTTCACATTTTACTCCTATTACTACGTAGTGGGCAAAGTCTGTGATCCCAGGAGTTGCAATGTTTCACCGCAAAGCTTCTGAGTCGAGCCACTGGAACAAATTTTGGTCCAGTGCCTTGCAGCTAACCTTGCAAGGAAGTACGTGGCTGGCTCATTTGAAATGAGGTCAGTTTGTGGGTATACCCAGTAAACATATTGATTTAAATTTGATGTCAAAATCACGTTATGCTAAGTCATCATTTACGTGCGATTTAAGTCACGAATGAGTCAGATGTAACTCATTATTTCACAATTTTTTATGTAAGATTATGACGTAACTGTTACGTAAATGTGATGCCTATGACATTTATGACGTCAATATGAAATGTAGGTGATGTCAAAATAACCAGTCCAGAAAAAAATGAAACATTGAATTTTTGATTATTATCACGTGAACGAATTACAAATTTAGAAAAAAGATTTGATAAAGTAAGATGATGAAGACCTTTTGGGCCTCTCCTGGGATCGAACATGGCTCTTCTTGGCTGGTAATCCTGAAAACTGCTCACTGGTCCACATCACAAAAGTTGGAGCCTAGTGCTTAATTGATGTATTTAGAGTCAAATGCCAGAAGACAGAGTTTATGGGGTACCCCGATAAAAAATGTTTGAATCCAAGCATATATGATTGAATTCAAACACTCAGATATGCTTGGATCCAAATTTTGGAGCGATCCAAGCGGATCCAAACAGATCTGACAACATCCGAAGAGATCTCACTATATCTAATAGATCCAAACAGATCATAAAATATCAAAAGAGATCCGAACAGATATCAAACTGTCCAAAGAGATCCAAACAGATCTCACTATATCCACGAATATATAAGTGTATTCAAGCAGATCTGCGTAAATGTAGATCTTTAGAGAAATCTACATAGATTTAAGTACATATATCTAAAGAAGTTTTACTACATTCTAATGAATGCATGTATAAATGTATTATACTTTAAACCATTCTAAAAACAATATCTACTCACATCTTGGATCTTATTGCTATTACTTAATTATTATTAATGCTTTTGATCAACCTACCCGATAAACAACGTTTGGATCTGACCAGATATGTCTGGATCTCGTTATATCTATTTATATCCAAATACATCCGTATTTGATCTTGCTAGATATAAGCATATATGATTATATCTGCTCCGATCTAATCATTTATCCTAAAAAATAATGATTCAAACATATATATTAAGGCGCTTCGTTTGAAAAGACTATTTTTTTTTTTGGACCATTGACGGAATAATGTTTCAAGTACATAAAATAAATAAATAAAATACATAAAATCAAGAATACATAAATAAATTCTTACTAATGATGAGCTCTTAATGTTAATTTCGAGAACTCGCTGAATGAATTTGAAATTTTCCCATTTAATTAAGATGTAAAGTTCAATTTTTTTTTTTTTTTCAATTATCTATAGCTTTACGGCATTTCCTAATATTTAATTGGCCATATGTGAAAATCACCGAGGTATCTTTTGTCTATAAAACTGTTTATAGCTAGTTTATGTTTTATAACCGGCCAAACCGGTAAAAAATTTTAAAGCCAATTTTTTCTCGAATTTCATGGTTTTTTTATTTTACTCACAAACCACTAGCAGCTTTACATCGAAACTTTATAGGGCTTATTTTGAAGAAAATTTGATTTCCTACAAGAAAAGTTCCCTAAGTCATTACCAAAGAGCTACACAGTTGAAAATTTTGTCTTCTTGTGTATAAAAATTCAATGGTTTAATATTTTGTGTCAATTATTAATAATAATTTATAAATTATTTTTAAGTAATTATTGTTACATTAACTATTTATTAAACAATTATCAGGGAAACTGACTCATAACTAAACTTAATTATCAATTAATAATAACTTATAAATTATTATTAACTAATTAATAATAATTTAATTATTTATTAAACAATAATCAGGGAGAACTAACTAATAGTTAAACTTAATTATTAGATAGTTTTCTCTGTTTCAGTTTAATAATAAAAAATTATTTTATTGTATGACTTATGATATTGTTTAAAAAAAATGAAATTTGTTTAGCGATAATGTTTTTAAATGTTACTTTAAATTATGACTGACCAAAACTGCAATAGAGCCCAAAACGCTCGGCTGCGCACTGTATTGAGAGTGCTTAGCGACCAGCACGTGGTGATAAACGAATTCATATTGTTTAAACTAATCTTGAGCAGTGAAATTTTCTTTTGGAATCTTAAACTTTAATAAATAATGCATGTAACGCATGAAAAAAAACTTAATTTGTTGACTGAGAACTTAATAAAATTCTCATTTGTTTACTTAAAAGTTAATTAACAATAGGATAATAAACCGAAAATTTTAAGCTATTAATATTTTTATGAAATATAGATATTTGAC
The DNA here is from genome assembly GCF_026212275.2 of Microplitis demolitor. NCBI lineage: Eukaryota > Metazoa > Arthropoda > Insecta > Hymenoptera > Braconidae > Microplitis > Microplitis demolitor. The sequence continues at coordinate 8,945,420 of NC_068545.1, forward strand.
AATAAATTCTGAAAATTGCAGTAATTTATATTTAAGGGTTATTGTGGAATCTATTTTTTAATTAAAAGTATTCAAAATTTTCTGTTGTAAGAATAATTTAATAAATACATGCCAGAACTGGTTGGTGGTTGGGATGTTGGAAAAATACGAATGTTAAGAAATATAACAATATTTTTATTTGTCACAGCACATAATATTACTGGGTTACAATATTAAATCGTTGATTTAATTTATTAATACTGTTAAATTGTCTGAGCTCATGAATACGTGAATAATTAAATGCAAATTGTAAGAGTGAGCTCAAGTAAATAATTGGAATAATTAATTTGAATATATTTGAACACTGAGTTGATTGAAAAAATGTCATGAGAATAAGTAACATAAATTCAGAGGTTACCGAGCGAAGTTAACTATTGAACACTTGAATTACTATTTTAAATAGCACCAATGCATGAATAAATTAGGTTATTGAGTTTATAATAATTATGATCACTTAATTTAATTGATTGGAATGAGTTTATAATAAATTGCACTAAGTTGAATTTATTTCATGAACACGTGGTAGCATGATTGTAGAGGTTACCGAGCGAGAATTAACTTTTATATTATTTAAAATATTGAGCATGTTGATAATTAATTTATTATAAATTGAGTTTTTTAATTTTCTGAGCACTTGATATTATTATTTATCGAATAAATAAACACCTGTAATGTTTTCCGTCGGAATAACCTCTTCAGGAACGTGGTCGTTGATCACTGGAAGTCTTGAGTTTTTTATTGATTTATTTATGAGCTCTGGTGCCTACAATTACAAAAATAATTATATTTTTGATGAGCTGATTGATTACTTAATTGATTTTAATTATTATTTATAATTAATTACTCGAGATGAGCGCAAAATGATATGATTTCTAATAACACGTGTTATCACTTGAATGTTTATAGCGAAAGATAATGGCGGCCGTCTTCTCGACACGAAGCAGGAAGGAGTAGATGCGCATGCGCCGCACTGCGCAAGTCCAAGTTTAAATTTAGAGACTAGGCCCCAGTAGGTGCTGCCTCTATCTGTGGAAGTGAAACTATATTTGAATTCAAATATAGTTTTGATTACGCAACAATTTCATTGTTAAAAAAATCATTGTTAAAATGAAAATTTTGAAAAATCGTTCGAAGGTTTAATTTTTCATAGTGACCACATAAGAAAAACATACATAGACTTAATTTTCATGATCAAGTGGAATATGGGGAGTCCACTTGACGTGATCTGACTCATCTGTAGATATAAAAAGTATAAAACAATTATTTTTTTACTGAAAGAAGGAGTAATTAAAAAAGCTTCCTATAGTGAAACAAAGACATTAGGGTTAAGTTAAGAACAGATGGAGGCAAGTGTAGCAGGCGACAGTTTCGTATTAAATAACGTATTTTTGATGATATATTCACCGTTTCATATTATATATTTCGTCGCCTTTCCCGATTGGCTTCACCTCACCATGTTAATTAATTCAACGTACTTTCGGCTGGGAAACAAGAAACATAGTATACGACCCCCAGCCAGAATGCTGAATTCCCTGACGTATGTGATATCAAAGCCGAGGCTTTAATATCACATCGGCCAGGAAATTCAGCTTTCTGGCCTAGTGTCGTAATATACTATTAAAAGGTCACTCACGAATTTTAAAAATATCAAAAATGATTGAAATTCAGATTGTTTACTTCTAAATTTCTTCTTTGTGATGGCAGTAATAGGTTATGTTTATAGAATCATGTCTATGCGGGAACATTTCAGCCGAAAATTTAAATATTTAAATGGTGCTCAAGAATTTTTAATATTAACTGGTAATATATAACTAATACTTTGAATTAGTTTTTGTGGTGTTTTATCACTCAATTATTGTCATTTCACTGGAATATAACTTTTGCATAACTAAAAATATACAGGACAGTCTTGAACAATAAAATTTGGTAGGTTTTGAAAAAACGAAACAACCTAAAAATTGAATTTGAAAATAAAAAAGTATGTAAATAACTCATTATTTCTATTTCTCGGGTTATATTTTCATTTATTGTGATGCAAATTGGTGGTGAAAAAATCGAGAATCTTTATTATTAATATTCAAGGGTCACTCGAAAACGTTCAAAAGACAGCACTTGGAAATGTTCATAATTCTTGAGCAAGGTTTAAATATTTTATAACAACGGGCCCTGGCTACTTCGTGTCCAGTAGCCACGAACAACAGTTAAAGAATTTTCCCGAATAAATTAATTAATTAATAATAAATTATTAAATATAAATATAAATTATGAGTATTATGTTGCTGGTTCAGAAAGACGGGAAAAGATCTCAGGAGTAGGTCGACTCGTTTTGACCGGACACGTGGCTGAAATTAAAACTTATTCTAGACGACGCTGGTGATGAAAGCAATTTTATTCAGAGACTCAATTCAATTATATATAAGATTTAGTTTTATTTAACCAAGACCCAAATATATACAGAAGTCCCCTTTACTTATAAATTTAATTCCTTTAGAAATAAGTAAGTGTTCAGCGACAATGAAGTAAATTTATTTAACGCACCAATGTTAATGAACACGGGAAAATAAAATCTAATAATTATTTACGCTAGATCGCGTTGAAGAGAGAGATATGAATACAAATTTAATATAAAATCTTATCTGGATTTATTAAGTACGACGTACTGCTGGTATAGGACGCCGCTGCATCGTTGACCTTCGCCGTGGGTCGTCGTTCAGGTTTCTGGGCTGCTTACGGAACTGGATACTTGGCACTGTTACGACCAGTGTAGAGAACACAAAAAAAATCTACATGTTAAAATCCTACCGTATCCTGGTATCCTTGGTAAAAAAAATCTCTAAACATAGGAAGAGGTATTCTCCTTACAGAAGCTCTCCTTCAAGTCGGAGCAAGATACACGCGTGGTAGGGGAACTAGAGCGGGGAGAACTGTGTGTGTCCCCTCATAATCGAGTTAAAATTTTATTATTAGGACAACATAACGATTTATTTATTTTTAAGGTAATAAAACATTTAAACACATTAAAAACAGAAAGAAATACTTGTATTTCCTCACTCAATCAAGAAACCGGGTTAATACACCTTAGTTACCAGGATCGGTTACACCGGGTGTGTTAAAAATAGAGTTTCATTTAAAAACACTCACCTGATGAGGTAACCCGTGAACCTGTAAACACATTCATCGCTTGTGCAAACTTAAACCGTGGTTTCAATAGCTAATGCCACTGATATTTTAAAACTCTTAACAAGACTTCATATGTAATTCGTATATATAGCATAATAAAAGAAATAGTGCGGGAGCGCGTACACATGCATGTAAGGAGGCTCATACATACATCCACACGATCATCTGAATTAGGAGAACATAGAAACGGAAAACATAGCTGACGAAGTCCGCGTGCATACAGAGTAATAATCTATATTACTCAACACTCATATTAGGTACCCTCACTCTCAACCTCAGTGTGTCCCTTTTAAATGACCAGAGCAAGAGAGGACCCCTAATTCCACGAGCCAAACTAAGACACACTCACATTAGTTATCCGATCCCTCTATTTTTACTCAAGACTGCAGTCGCGTGATTTATGAGACATAGGACTTCGACCCTGACATTATGCTTGTCCACTGATGATTCTAGCTGCCCCCCCCCCCCCCCGAGCTCTCATTTTTTATTACCCAGTAACAGGAGCCGTCCAGTAGCCGCTCTGGTGTTCGCCGATACCTCTTAGATGGCACCCCTCCATTCGTTGATTTGGAGGCCAAGCCGTAATGGCACGTGCCACCAAGAACAAGTCCATGTTTACGCTTCCAGAATCTTCTTAAACTAAATGTACGATAATTCTTCTTCTTTTGAGGAGATGCTAGATTTTTTTTTGATAACCAGCATTCGAACTGAAAAGTCATTTAAAGGAAAACCCCCGATTCAAATACCGAATAATTAAGAAAATGATTTAATTGTTTTTTTTTTTCTCTCGACTTGACCTCGGGTACCGCACGTGCAGAATAAACCGCGGAAGGAGAAGCATGTAAAAAAAGACGCTAGTACAGTAAGCATCTCCTCTTCTGGTGTCAGATTCAGGGGCACGGCTCGGTTCCCCTCGATTTCGGACTATATAAACCCGCAGTTTTTCGGTCTAATTGCCCAGTCTCAGTCCAGTCTAGTTTACGCATCTCCGTTAAGTTGAAACTTCGTCGTAATACTCCGTAGTACCGCGCATCAAGGAGTTTATTATCACCCAGGGGTACTGACAGGACTAACGTTGAATACTAGGTCTTAAGCCAGTATGTTACACATTTTGAAAAAGTCAGAGAACTCCCAACCAGCAACAACACCTTTGTACCACGAAAAGCTGAATAATTTACTAATAAACAATTGTAAGTTATCCAATCGTTTTTTTTTCTATTATTTCTCTAGAATAATTCTCTATATTCTCTCATACTCATTACCGTAACGACGTGGTCTCCGTCGCCCGAGTAAAGGACTTAAGTGTCTTGACTCGAAATAAGAGACTGTATCTGGTATTTGTTATTATTGCATGTTAGACGTAACATAAATAATAATTTTTGGTGTCAGAAGTAGGATTTCAATAATGAAACGCCCGCGGTAATCGAGTATGTCCGGAAAAAGAAATAACGATAATAAAAAAGGTAATTCAGGTAACAATTCAGCTGAATGGGAAAATTTACCTGCAAATCCAAATTTATTAACATCTGAGCAAAAAGCACAATTATTAGGAGTTACTACTAGGAGCTTACATAGAGAAAATCAACCTGTCAATCAAGAAGCTGAGAGGGAACGAGTACAACGGGAGGCTGAGGACCGCAGACGCCAAGAAGCTGAAAGAGAAAGGATACGACGGGAGACTGAGGGTCGCATTCATCAGGAAGCTGAGAGGGAACGACTACAACGGGAGAACGAGGAACATCTACGTCAAGAAGCTGAACAGGAAGTAATACAACGAGAAAACGAGGAACTACGTAGACAAGAAGAGCTACGCCGCCAAGAATTGTTAAGAGCGGGACAGATCGACGCTGCAGGAGTTGCCAACAGACAAATTTAGGTACGCGATTTAAATATGGATCCACCTAATATTATAATGCCTACCCCAATTAAGTATGCATTGGAGGCAGTCCCTTATTTTAATGGTAGCAATATACCATTAGCTCATTTCATTGATGGATGTAAAGAGGCACAAGCTATGATTCTAGCAGAACATAATCGAAATTTGGTAATGCTACTGAGAAACAGACTAAAAGGAGAGGCACGACGAACAATACAAGGTACGCCTTTTGCGAATGTTGATGAATGTATTAATTAGTTAAAGGAATTGTACAAGCCACCAAAATCATTATATCAACTCCAAGGCGAGATGGGAAGAATTTTTCAACGTGATGATGAATCTGCATTGACATATACAAACCGTGCTCGGGAGCTTGGTAATCAAATTTTAGATCTGATCCAAGCACAGAACGGTGCAGCACTTACGGCAGCCGAGAGACTACGGTATGGAAACGAATTCCGAGATTGTCTCATACAAGGATTCAAACCAGAGATCGAGCAGAAAATCCGAAGAGATGACACATTCCGAAATACCTTGCTTGAAGCAGTAAAAATAGAAAAAGAAATAAGAGCTAAGGAGTTGCTAAGAGGTAAGATCTCAACAAAAAGAGACTTTAATTGTTCAAATCAACCTCATAGTTACGACTTACCTCATAAAGATGGTAGACAAGTGACATTTGTCAAGGGGCAACCAGTAATTTGTCAAATTTGTAATAAAACCGGGCACAGTGCTGTTAATTGTTTCCAGCGAAACCCGAGCCGCAATAATAATAATAACTATAATAATATGAATAGTAATAATAATAACAATAATAATTATAATACAAGTCCAAATAACGATAGATTCAGAGGTAATTTTAACCGACCACCGGCATCCAGTGAATCACCACCTCACAGAAATAATAATAATTATAACAAGCATAATAATAATAACTATAATACGAATTTTAGGAACGATAAATTCAGAAACAATTTTAACCGCTCGATGTCATTTAACGAACCACCGGCTCCAAGAAATAATTCGACATATGAAAAGGTTTGTTACTATTGTAAGGCACCTGGCCACTTTATGTCAGATTGCAGGAAAAGAATGGAAAATAATCGAAGAAATCACACGGAATGTCCTTAACCAAGTTCTTCAGGTGCGGATCAAGAAATGACAAAAGAAAACAGGACGGGAAACTACCAACAACCTCCACGACAGGGTGCGACGCGGGAGGTTGTCAGGACCGAGTGCCCAATAATGCAGGTGCAATTGGAGGAAGAGGACGAAGAGTCTCAGGAAGAAGCACTCGAGTGGCCGTAGTAGAACTTAACCACGATTGTGAAGCTCCTACCATCAAGTTATCCGCAGTGGAGCTAATGGACCCGGTAATTTTAATGATTGATACGGGTTGTGAGTTAAATCTTTTAAAATATAATATGGTTGGTACAGATATTTGGATTGATCGTACTGATATTTTAAAATTGAAAGGTATTACTAAAGAATATGTACTTACATTGGGAAAAATTTATACAAAATTTTATGGTTTTCCGATAACATTTCACTTAGTCCCGAATGACTTTCCGATTAGGAGCGATGGTATTTTGGGGTCCAGATTTTTAAAAGATAATTGTATTGACGTATTATACTCTGAGGGATGTTTGAAGCTACGTAACAAGGTGATTAAATTCGAGCATGGAGAAACTATTACGGTGCCAGCACGGACCAAAACAGGATTTTATGTCCGCATTGCGAATACAGAGATGAAAACGGGGTATGTACGACGCCTCAAGGTAGGCAGAGGAACTTATTTGGGAGATGAACCGTAAGGAAAGGCGCATTTATTTATTATCAACACCACTCGAGAAGAGGTGGAAATTGCAGTACCAGTAGTTACGCTGGAACCTTATGAGGTATGTCTAGATGATTTTTCTAACTCATGTGTTGATGAAAGATTTAATAATGATCCGAGAAACGGCGAGAATGCCGACGGAAGTTGAGTTTCCAGTTTTATGCATGAAAATTTTAAAAAAAAATAATGTTGATGATAATGTTGATAATAAATATAATAATTCGAGAATCGGTGAGAATGCCGACGGAAGTCAAGATTCAAGTTTTATGCATGATTTTGCGAAAAATAATGTTGATGATAATGTTGATAATAAATGTAATAATTCGAGAATCGGTGAGAATGCCGATGGGAAGCAAGTTTTAAGTTTTGTGCATGAAGAAATTATGACACATAATGTTGGCAAAAAGATGACTAATAAAAGGATTAATAATAAGTCAAGAGTTGACGAGAAGGCCCAGAAGAAAGTTTCAGATGCTGTAGATAATGAATGTCCTGTCACAGATAGTTTCTTATGTACAAATAGAAGCATCAAGAATAATCTAGGAAAAAATGAGGAATACCAAACTATTTATTACGATGAGGGGTACGACCCAAGTGAGAGGCGTGTCCAGGAAATTATGAAAATATTACGGCTTGATCATATGAATGAAGAAGAAAAGGAAAGTATTTTAGAACATGTTAAATTAAATCATGAGAATTATTTTTTACCAGGGGATCTGCTGGAATGTACGAAAATACTGACTAATAAAATCAGAACAACGGATGATGTACCAGTCTTTACGCGACAATATCGCTATCCTCAAGGTTTAAGAGGCGAAATAGATGCACAAACAGAAGAAATGTTGGAACAGGGGATAATTCAGCCCTCAGTGTCACCATATAACACACTTGTGTGGATCGTACCAAAGAACCAGATCCTCAGGGTAACAAAAAATATAGATTAGTATTGGATTTTCGCCCGTTAAATGAAAAAACTATTGGGGATGCCCAACCCTTGCCATTAATCTGTAAAATTTTAGAACAACTAGGAGGGGCGATTTACTTTACCACTTTGGATTTAAAATCGGGTTATCACCAAGTGGAGGTTGACCCAGAAGATCGACACAAGACAGCCTTTTCGACAGTATTTGGACACTACGAGTTCGTGTGGATGCCATTTGGGCTCAAAACTGCCCCTGCTACCTTTCAGAGGCTAATGAATATTGTTTTATCGGGACTACAAGGTGTGGAAGTTTTTGTTTATTTAGATGATATTGTTATCTACGCCAGCACCCTGGAGGAACACATGTTGAAATTAGATCGGGTGATAAAGCGGTTGCGAAACGCTAATTTAAAACTACAACCTGAAAAATGCGAATTTTTACGTAAGGAAGTTGGTTATTTAGGCCATATTATATCTGCAGAGGGTGTCCGTCCGGATCCAGCCAAGCTAGTAGCCGTGAGAAATTTTCCACGACCAAAAACTCCAAGGCGAGATGGGAAGAATTTTTCAACGTGATGATGAATCTGCATTGACATATACAAACCGTGCTCGGGAGCTTGGTAATCAAATTTTAGATCTGATCCAAGCACAGAACGGTGCAGCACTTACGGCAGCCGAGAGACTACGGTATGGAAACGAATTCCGAGATTGTCTCATACAAGGATTCAAACCAGAGATCGAGCAGAAAATCCGAAGAGATGACACATTCCGAAATACCTTGCTTGAAGCAGTAAAAATAGAAAAAGAAATAAGAGCTAAGGAGTTGCTAAGAGGTAAGATCTCAACAAAAAGAGACTTTAATTGTTCAAATCAACCTCATAGTTACGACTTACCTCATAAAGATGGTAGACAAGTGACATTTGTCAAGGGGCAACCAGTAATTTGTCAAATTTGTAATAAAACCGGGCACAGTGCTGTTAATTGTTTCCAGCGAAACCCGAGCCGCAATAATAATAATAACTATAATAATATGAATAGTAATAATAATAACAATAATAATTATAATACAAGTCCAAATAACGATAGATTCAGAGGTAATTTTAACCGACCACCGGCATCCAGTGAATCACCACCTCACAGAAATAATAATAATTATAACAAGCATAATAATAATAACTATAATACGAATTTTAGGAACGATAAATTCAGAAACAATTTTAACCGCTCGATGTCATTTAACGAACCACCGGCTCCAAGAAATAATTCGACATATGAAAAGGTTTGTTACTATTGTAAGGCACCTGGCCACTTTATGTCAGATTGCAGGAAAAGAATGGAAAATAATCGAAGAAATCACACGGAATGTCCTTAACCAAGTTCTTCAGGTGCGGATCAAGAAATGACAAAAGAAAACAGGACGGGAAACTACCAACAACCTCCACGACAGGGTGCGACGCGGGAGGTTGTCAGGACCGAGTGCCCAATAATGCAGGTGCAATTGGAGGAAGAGGACGAAGAGTCTCAGGAAGAAGCACTCGAGTGGCCGTAGTAGAACTTAACCACGATTGTGAAGCTCCTACCATCAAGTTATCCGCAGTGGAGCTAATGGACCCGGTAATTTTAATGATTGATACGGGTTGTGAGTTAAATCTTTTAAAATATAATATGGTTGGTACAGATATTTGGATTGATCGTACTGATATTTTAAAATTGAAAGGTATTACTAAAGAATATGTACTTACATTGGGAAAAATTTATACAAAATTTTATGGTTTTCCGATAACATTTCACTTAGTCCCGAATGACTTTCCGATTAGGAGCGATGGTATTTTGGGGTCCAGATTTTTAAAAGATAATTGTATTGACGTATTATACTCTGAGGGATGTTTGAAGCTACGTAACAAGGTGATTAAATTCGAGCATGGAGAAACTATTACGGTGCCAGCACGGACCAAAACAGGATTTTATGTCCGCATTGCGAATACAGAGATGAAAACGGGGTATGTACGACGCCTCAAGGTAGGCAGAGGAACTTATTTGGGAGATGAACCGTAAGGAAAGGCGCATTTATTTATTATCAACACCACTCGAGAAGAGGTGGAAATTGCAGTACCAGTAGTTACGCTGGAACCTTATGAGGTATGTCTAGATGATTTTTCTAACTCATGTGTTGATGAAAGATTTAATAATGATCCGAGAAACGGCGAGAATGCCGACGGAAGTTGAGTTTCCAGTTTTATGCATGAAAATTTTAAAAAAAAATAATGTTGATGATAATGTTGATAATAAATATAATAATTCGAGAATCGGTGAGAATGCCGACGGAAGTCAAGATTCAAGTTTTATGCATGATTTTGCGAAAAATAATGTTGATGATAATGTTGATAATAAATGTAATAATTCGAGAATCGGTGAGAATGCCGATGGGAAGCAAGTTTTAAGTTTTGTGCATGAAGAAATTATGACACATAATGTTGGCAAAAAGATGACTAATAAAAGGATTAATAATAAGTCAAGAGTTGACGAGAAGGCCCAGAAGAAAGTTTCAGATGCTGTAGATAATGAATGTCCTGTCACAGATAGTTTCTTATGTACAAATAGAAGCATCAAGAATAATCTAGGAAAAAATGAGGAATACCAAACTATTTATTACGATGAGGGGTACGACCCAAGTGAGAGGCGTGTCCAGGAAATTATGAAAATATTACGGCTTGATCATATGAATGAAGAAGAAAAGGAAAGTATTTTAGAACATGTTAAATTAAATCATGAGAATTATTTTTTACCAGGGGATCTGCTGGAATGTACGAAAATACTGACTAATAAAATCAGAACAACGGATGATGTACCAGTCTTTACGCGACAATATCGCTATCCTCAAGGTTTAAGAGGCGAAATAGATGCACAAACAGAAGAAATGTTGGAACAGGGGATAATTCAGCCCTCAGTGTCACCATATAACACACTTGTGTGGATCGTACCAAAGAACCAGATCCTCAGGGTAACAAAAAATATAGATTAGTATTGGATTTTCGCCCGTTAAATGAAAAAACTATTGGGGATGCCCAACCCTTGCCATTAATCTGTAAAATTTTAGAACAACTAGGAGGGGCGATTTACTTTACCACTTTGGATTTAAAATCGGGTTATCACCAAGTGGAGGTTGACCCAGAAGATCGACACAAGACAGCCTTTTCGACAGTATTTGGACACTACGAGTTCGTGTGGATGCCATTTGGGCTCAAAACTGCCCCTGCTACCTTTCAGAGGCTAATGAATATTGTTTTATCGGGACTACAAGGTGTGGAAGTTTTTGTTTATTTAGATGATATTGTTATCTACGCCAGCACCCTGGAGGAACACATGTTGAAATTAGATCGGGTGATAAAGCGGTTGCGAAACGCTAATTTAAAACTACAACCTGAAAAATGCGAATTTTTACGTAAGGAAGTTGGTTATTTAGGCCATATTATATCTGCAGAGGGTGTCCGTCCGGATCCAGCCAAGCTAGTAGCCGTGAGAAATTTTCCACGACCAAAAACTCCAAGGCGAGATGGGAAGAATTTTTTAACGTGATGATGAATCTGCATTGACATATACAAACCGTGCTCGGGAGCTTGGTAATCAAATTTTAGATCTGATCCAAGCACAGAACGGTGCAGCACTTACGGCAGCCGAGAGACTACGGTATGGAAACGAATTCCGAGATTGTCTCATACAAGGATTCAAACCAGAGATCGAGCAGAAAATCCGAAGAGATGACACATTCCGAAATACCTTGCTTGAAGCAGTAAAAATAGAAAAAGAAATAAGAGCTAAGGAGTTGCTAAGAGGTAAGATCTCAACAAAAAGAGACTTTAATTGTTCAAATCAACCTCATAGTTACGACTTACCTCATAAAGATGGTAGACAAGTGACATTTGTCAAGGGGCAACCAGTAATTTGTCAAATTTGTAATAAAACCGGGCACAGTGCTGTTAATTGTTTCCAGCGAAACCCGAGCCGCAATAATAATAATAACTATAATAATATGAATAGTAATAATAATAACAATAATAATTATAATACAAGTCCAAATAACGATAGATTCAGAGGTAATTTTAACCGACCACCGGCATCCAGTGAATCACCACCTCACAGAAATAATAATAATTATAACAAGCATAATAATAATAACTATAATACGAATTTTAGGAACGATAAATTCAGAAACAATTTTAACCGCTCGATGTCATTTAACGAACCACCGGCTCCAAGAAATAATTCGACATATGAAAAGGTTTGTTACTATTGTAAGGCACCTGGCCACTTTATGTCAGATTGCAGGAAAAGAATGGAAAATAATCGAAGAAATCACACGGAATGTCCTTAACCAAGTTCTTCAGGTGCGGATCAAGAAATGACAAAAGAAAACAGGACGGGAAACTACCAACAACCTCCACGACAGGGTGCGACGCGGGAGGTTGTCAGGACCGAGTGCCCAATAATGCAGGTGCAATTGGAGGAAGAGGACGAAGAGTCTCAGGAAGAAGCACTCGAGTGGCCGTAGTAGAACTTAACCACGATTGTGAAGCTCCTACCATCAAGTTATCCGCAGTGGAGCTAATGGACCCGGTAATTTTAATGATTGATACGGGTTGTGAGTTAAATCTTTTAAAATATAATATGGTTGGTACAGATATTTGGATTGATCGTACTGATATTTTAAAATTGAAAGGTATTACTAAAGAATATGTACTTACATTGGGAAAAATTTATACAAAATTTTATGGTTTTCCGATAACATTTCACTTAGTCCCGAATGACTTTCCGATTAGGAGCGATGGTATTTTGGGGTCCAGATTTTTAAAAGATAATTGTATTGACGTATTATACTCTGAGGGATGTTTGAAGCTACGTAACAAGGTGATTAAATTCGAGCATGGAGAAACTATTACGGTGCCAGCACGGACCAAAACAGGATTTTATGTCCGCATTGCGAATACAGAGATGAAAACGGGGTATGTACGACGCCTCAAGGTAGGCAGAGGAACTTATTTGGGAGATGAACCGTAAGGAAAGGCGCATTTATTTATTATCAACACCACTCGAGAAGAGGTGGAAATTGCAGTACCAGTAGTTACGCTGGAACCTTATGAGGTATGTCTAGATGATTTTTCTAACTCATGTGTTGATGAAAGATTTAATAATGATCCGAGAAACGGCGAGAATGCCGACGGAAGTTGAGTTTCCAGTTTTATGCATGAAAATTTTAAAAAAAAATAATGTTGATGATAATGTTGATAATAAATATAATAATTCGAGAATCGGTGAGAATGCCGACGGAAGTCAAGATTCAAGTTTTATGCATGATTTTGCGAAAAATAATGTTGATGATAATGTTGATAATAAATGTAATAATTCGAGAATCGGTGAGAATGCCGATGGGAAGCAAGTTTTAAGTTTTGTGCATGAAGAAATTATGACACATAATGTTGGCAAAAAGATGACTAATAAAAGGATTAATAATAAGTCAAGAGTTGACGAGAAGGCCCAGAAGAAAGTTTCAGATGCTGTAGATAATGAATGTCCTGTCACAGATAGTTTCTTATGTACAAATAGAAGCATCAAGAATAATCTAGGAAAAAATGAGGAATACCAAACTATTTATTACGATGAGGGGTACGACCCAAGTGAGAGGCGTGTCCAGGAAATTATGAAAATATTACGGCTTGATCATATGAATGAAGAAGAAAAGGAAAGTATTTTAGAACATGTTAAATTAAATCATGAGAATTATTTTTTACCAGGGGATCTGCTGGAATGTACGAAAATACTGACTAATAAAATCAGAACAACGGATGATGTACCAGTCTTTACGCGACAATATCGCTATCCTCAAGGTTTAAGAGGCGAAATAGATGCACAAACAGAAGAAATGTTGGAACAGGGGATAATTCAGCCCTCAGTGTCACCATATAACACACTTGTGTGGATCGTACCAAAGAACCAGATCCTCAGGGTAACAAAAAATATAGATTAGTATTGGATTTTCGCCCGTTAAATGAAAAAACTATTGGGGATGCCCAACCCTTGCCATTAATCTGTAAAATTTTAGAACAACTAGGAGGGGCGATTTACTTTACCACTTTGGATTTAAAATCGGGTTATCACCAAGTGGAGGTTGACCCAGAAGATCGACACAAGACAGCCTTTTCGACAGTATTTGGACACTACGAGTTCGTGTGGATGCCATTTGGGCTCAAAACTGCCCCTGCTACCTTTCAGAGGCTAATGAATATTGTTTTATCGGGACTACAAGGTGTGGAAGTTTTTGTTTATTTAGATGATATTGTTATCTACGCCAGCACCCTGGAGGAACACATGTTGAAATTAGATCGGGTGATAAAGCGGTTGCGAAACGCTAATTTAAAACTACAACCTGAAAAATGCGAATTTTTACGTAAGGAAGTTGGTTATTTAGGCCATATTATATCTGCAGAGGGTGTCCGTCCGGATCCAGCCAAGCTAGTAGCCGTGAGAAATTTTCCACGACCAAAAACTATGAAAAACATCAGACAATTTCTGGGCCTCGCCGGATATTATCGAAGATTTATTCACCGATTTTCACAAATCGCAAAGCCTTTAACTAACCTATTAAAAAAATCTGTCAACTTAGAATGGGGAGAACAGCAGCAACAGGCTTTTGAAATATTAAAAAATAAGTTATGCGAAGAGCCAGTATTACAATATCCGGATCAAACACAACCCTTTGTAGTAACAACGGATGCATCGGGAATAGCAGTTGCAGGAATTCTTAGCCAAGGACCCATTGGGAAGGATCGGCCAGTAGAATATACTTGACGTGTCTTAAATGAAAATGAGCAAAAGTATAGCACCTATGAAAAAGAGGCACTTGCGATATTGCACTCAGTTTCTCAGTTCCGCCCTTATCTCTATGGGCGACCATTTAAATTAGTCACCGATCATAAACCGTTGGTATGGATGCGAAACGCTAAGGATCCTACGTCACGTTTAACAAGATGGCGATTAAAATTACAAGAATATCAGTTTAAAGTAATTTATAAAGCAGGGAAAACAAATGTAAATGCTGACGCATTATCCCGGAACCCACCGGACAATTATATAGCATACGATGAAATAAGAAGTTCAGACAAGATTATCAACTGCGAAGAAGAAGAGGGGGATGAGGAAACAGACGGAAAAAAAGAAGAGGACATGAAGAGGGAAAAAGAAGAGGAAGGAGAAGAAAGAGAAGAAGAGAGTCAAGAACAAGAGAGCAGTAAGAATACAAGTCAAAATAAGAAACTACCAAACATTATGAGGCAACCATTGGGAACAGGTCATTTACCTGACCCTGACCAGCGCAATAGAGATAAATCGACATCTAGCAACCACCAAAAGGAGAAGGATAACAAATCTAAGCATATGCAACTACTCCACTGGGACGACGAGTCAACCGACGAGGATTCCGAAGATGTTCAACCTAAGAATTTCAAAAGGACCGCAGGCGTAAGAAAGAAGCAGGACATAAGCGAAAATGAGGAAGAATGTAATTTTTTAAGCAGATTTTAAGCAAAATAGATCTGGAGCTCTGAGAAAAATAGTCGAAACCAGAGATCAAATATATATGCAACGAAACAATTATCTCTATTTTTTAGATGAAAAGGGAGAACCTTATGACGAGGGTTCGCTCCGATTACAAGAAAGAGACCTGCTACCAAGATTCAACAACTTACAAGCCAAAAGTATTGCATTATTACGAGTTGGTAAGAGACATCATGTGGCAGTCGTTTTAGACTTCAGAAACCATATCAACTGGACTTGGATAAGCACAACGTTACGCGATACATTAACACGACTAAATTTACGAACTATCAGTATCTCTAAATCGAAAACAGTAAACGGGAAATCACGGATGCAACTATTAACTATATTAAGGGATTGTTTTACAGGACTAGATACCAAATTGATTGTATGCCTGGGAGAGGTAGACTACGACCAACGGAACGAGAGGAAACATGTCATATCCGAAGCCCATGCCTCCGCTGTCGGTGGACATAAAGGGGTAACAAAAACTTATAACAGAATCCGTCTGCGATACTACTGGGAAGACATGAAGGTAGATATACAAAAATTTATAAGTAACTGCCTTTCTTGTCAATTATCAAAATTAAAAAGATGCAAAACGAAGCAACCAATGCAAATAACTGACACATCCGATGCTGCATTGGACATTGTGGGGCCATTGACTAGAACAAGAAATGGTAATATATACATTTTAACAGTACAGGATTTATTAACTAAATTAGTTGTAGCAATACCACTTAGGAAAACTACATCAGCGGAGATTGCCAGGGCCTTCACCAAGCGAGTAATATGCGTGTATGGCCCACCCAAATCAATACTGACTGACCAAGGGGCTAATCTCACCAGTCAATTGATGCGTGATTTTGCGAAAATATATCGAATCAAAAGGTACCGAACTATGGCATTCTATCCACAATCAAACGGTTCATTGGAGAGATCCCACCACTCTCTGATTGAATATTTGAAGCAGTTCGCAAATGAAGAAGAAGAATGGGATAAGTGGTTGGAACTAGCCACCTTCTCATATAACACTAGTACTCATGAGGGAACGCGTTTCAACCGTTCCAACTGGTTTATGGGCAACCCGCTTGACTGCCATCAAGTAAACTGGAAGAAGATCAACCTCCCACATATGAGGACTTCCTCGCGGATCTAACGACAAAGATACATGAAGTACAATTGCTGGCTCACGAAAATCTGGTTTCTGCAAAGGAAAAATCTAAGCAATATTACGATCAAAGGATAAAGCCAGTAACTTTTTTCCCAGGAGATTACGCTTTCCTGTTGCGGGGCAAGAAAAGTGGGAAACTAAGTTTCCCCTCTGAAAGACCATACGAAATTAGAGAAACAATACCAGATGGTAACGTTACACTCGCAATTGGTAAGAAGACGAAGGTTATCCATCCAAATAGGTTGGTTTACTCCAATATCCAACCTCAAGAGGAAGGTAGCGAGAGCAGCAGTGACAGTGACGGCTAAGTACAGAAAGGAAGGAAAAAGTACTACTAATAATCTTATATAATTGTAATAATAATCATAATGATAATAATGTTAATAATTCTGATAATAGTAATAATAGAAATATTAATAATTAATGATAAAAATATGAATAATGACGGTAGTAATGATTGGACTGTAACTTGATAAACAGGGATCAATCTGACATGACCGACAAAAATAATTTGGATCCGGAGGCAGCAGAGGTGACACCCTGGAGAAGTACTTATGAAAACAAGGGGATAAGCATCAAGGTGGCCGAACATCTGTTTCCATCCTACCCCATAATCCTTGCCGCGGACAGCCTGGCGTTCGACTTGTTGCTACTGAGCAGGTTAAAAGAGGATATCATGGATCTGTCAGATATGGAAAACGAGGGCGTGAAGGAACTGTTGGACTTCCTACTTCAAGACTATGCTGATAAAATTATCACAACTTTTGACGTGGCACACAAACTCTTCAAGCTTGCAAAGGAATACGAGATACTAAGCGTGGGTCAAGCGGCCATAAGTAAACTGATCAACGAAATAAATAACGATAACGTTATGCTCCTGCTGGAAACCACGGAGCGGTACCAGTCAACACTGTTGGGACAAAAGGTTGTATCACATATTGTAGAAAATCGAGCAGACATAATAAACACGGTCGACTTCCAGCTGTTCGCTGAGAAGCATTCCCATGTCCTGCTGGAGGTTGTTGAAAACTGCTGTGAATCCATACAGGACAAGTCAAGCAATAACAAGGGGGTGAAATAAATACATAATAATAATAATAATAATAATAATAATAATAATAATAAATGCCCGCGGTGCATGTTGTGCGGCCAGCAGGGGTCTTATTTACCCCGTGGCGCATCGTGGGCAATGTAGGCTGGCCTCCCATCTGCTGGCCTACCAATCGCACAACAAACTTTACGTTGGGTTAACTCCCCAACGTAAAGTAAAACTGAGTTCAAGACAATACTGAACCAGGAAGTGCTCCCCACAACCTGCCCTTCTCGGATGAGGGCAACCCACTAGCTGGGCGGAGTACCGAGATTCCGAACGATGACGACCTTGGCGAACAACGGACTGCATTTAGGTGGACGGAGGAATTATGAGCCGATCTCTTGATGTGCTATAATAACAGTGAACCGGAGCGGAGAGGCTACATGGCGAGGATGAAAGCTCTCTGGAGCAATATGCATCCTAACTACAGCCATCTGTCACAACAACATCTCCGAGACTATGCCTCTCATCTCCGGCGAACACGGAGATCACTGTTAATGAACAGACGGATATCTTATCGTCTGTCTTTTCCAGCACAGTTACATCAAGAGAGACGCCGTTCTTCTGAAGACGCTGACAATGATTTTGAAAGACGACAAGTATGTATCTCAAAGAAGATACACTACCCAAAACAGCTACTTGACACGGAGAACCGAGAACTATCTGCCCGGATTCAGGAAGACTCTATTTTGCTCACCATCAATCAAGCTGTCTATGATACTGCTTCCTCACTCTTACCTCCAGCGAGGAGAAATATTTCTTCTCCTGAGGCAAAGATGAGAGGGCGCATTGGGCAGCTGTCACTGAAGATTGATGATCTCCGGAAACATGTCTCCCGCATTCAGTGTGTGATTGAGTATGTAAATGCACGTAAAGCATTTACGTCTAAAGTCCGCCGCATTGCGGCTGGACTACGCTATCAGCATCACACACTGAATAAGGAGAATCTTCTTAATATCAAAGAAGGTTCCCTTAACAGGTTGCGGGCTCTAGTGACTGCTAAAAAGTCACTAGAGAAAAAGCTGAAGCGGCTTACCGATAACTCTTTGTTTTGGTTAAGTCCTTCACGCTTTCTGACACCTAAGACATCTGTTTCTGGCGATTCCCCATCCATCGAGCAAGTAGAAGCTTTCTGGTCCGAGTTGTATGGTGATCAACCAAACGTGAATCGTGACACTCCAGCTCTCAACGACTTCGAAGCATTTTGTCGACAACATCGCAACGACAATGCTGATGAAGAGAGCCCCGAAGTTAGCGTGGAAGAAGTTCATTCAGCTCTGAACAATGGTAAGAACTGGGCTGCTCCAGGTCCAGATGGCATTAACCTGATTTGGTGGAAGAAATTAACTTCTACCCATAGTCATCTGGCCCGGATTTTTACAGCGTTTATCAGAGGTAATGAACCAATTCCATGCTGGCTTGTAGAAGGGCGAACCGTGCTCATCCCAAAGAAAGGAGACTTGTCTGACCCGAAAAACTACAGGCCTATCACCTGTTTGAATGCGGTTTATAAGATTTTCACCAAAATCTTGAATAATCGCATTCTGCAGGAGATAGACCCTGTATGGCAGCAGATATACGAACAACGTGGCAGTAAAAGAGGCCTGTCAGGTTGCAAAGAGAATCTGTTAGTGGATCGTTGTGTCATTCAAGACGCGATCTGCTATCAGCGCAACCTGTCAATGGCCTGGATTAACTACCGCAGGGCATTTGACTCAACATCTCATGAGCTTGTTCTCTTTTTGCTCAAATGCCTTGGGGTCAATCACGATACAGTGGGATGCATTCGGCGTACGATGCAGCTTTGGCGAACACGGTTTCACATTTCATGTGGCAACGACAAACGTGTAACCGAAGCTGTACAGTACAAACGAGGAGTCTTTCAGGGAGATTCTCTGAGCCCTCTGCTGTTTTGTATCTCACTGCTGCCAATATCTGTTGCACTACGCCGCACCCGTGGATACTTAGTGGGTCCACCAAATGATCGAAAGTATTCGATCACCCACTTACTCTACATGGATGATCTGAAGGTGTATGCTTCTGATGAGGAACACCTTCAGATAGCCTTGAATATCGTAGGGGAGTATACCCGGGATGTTGGCATGGCTTTTGGGTTGGACAAGTGCGCGGTCGTTAATCTGGTGAAGGGTAAGTGTTCTGATGTGCGTGAAGATATCGAGTTAGTAGATGGGAGCGTCATTGACCATCTTGACGCTGGAGAGTCGTACAAATATCTAGGGATTGAC